>NC_135313.1:32379259-32571759 GCF_048772815.1 Callospermophilus lateralis | reverse complement strand
AAATACAGTAATTCAGTTTTGTTTTGTTTTGGTACTGGGGTTTGATCTGGGGTTAAAGACACTTGGGGTCCTCAACCACTGAGCCACATCCCCAGTCCTATTTTATTTAGAGACAGGGTCTCACTGAGTTGCTTAGCGACTCGATGTTGCTAAGGCTGGCTTTGAACACGGGATTCTCCTGCCTCAGCCTCCTGAGACACTGGGATTGATCCCAGGTGCTCTTTATCATTGAGCACATGCCACATCCTCAGCCCTTCTTATTTTGAGACAGGGTCTATCTAACTTGATAAGGCTGGCCTTGAATTTGAGATACGCCTGCCTCAGCCTCCCCAATAGTTGGGATTACAGCTGTGCACCACCATGCCTGTCCTGACAGACATTTTCTTCAAAATAGGTGGTTTTTGTCATTTCAAGGAAATCAGCTCATAGAATTTATTTCTGGTGATAAAAATTTGAGCTTTCATATAAAATATTAGATTTTTGGAAAAAGTTTATTTTGTAGCAGGAGGTTACTACTTAAAGACTTTCTCGGGCTGGGGATGTGGCTCAAGCGGTAGCACGCTCTCCTGGCATGCATGCAGCCCGGGTTCAATCCTCAGCACCACATACAAAGATGTTGTGTCCGGCGAAAACTAAAAAATACATATTAAAAAATTCTCTCTCTCTCAGACAAAAAGTTAAAAAAAAAATTTACAAAAAAAAGAGTTTCTCATGAAACTAATGGTGATATTAGCAAGTGTGGTTTTTTTAAAAAAATATAATGTATAATGAAATGTGCCCACATTTGGACTAGCTGTGTAGCACAATGAACCAGTGTTTTCTAAATGACCAGTGTGTAATGTTATAGAATTCTGTATTGGTAAAAGATCCTTTAAAAGAACAGTGGAGTTTAGCTAGGTGTGGTGGTGCACACCTGTAATCTCTTGGCTTAGAAGGCTGAGGCAGGAGGATCACAAGTTCAAAGTCAGCCTCAGTGAGACCCTGTCTCAGAAAATGAAAAATGAAAAAGCCTGGGATGTGGTTCATTGGTTAAGCACTGCTGGGTACCAAAAAAAAAAAAAAAAAAAAAAAAAAAGGCAATAAAGACAATGAATCAATGGATTTTACAACAGTATGAAAAGTTCATCAGTATGTTTTTTGATTCAACTTTGTATCTAACTTTGAAGAAATCACTACTTGTCAAGTTTTGTTACAGTATTTAAAAAAAAAGAATTTCCACACACATCTGAAAGGCTATTATAGTCCTTCCTTTTCCAATCACATGTCTTCTGTATGAGGCTGGGTTTTCTCCAGATACTTCAACCATAATAATATCAGAACAGGTAGAATATAGAAACAGATACGAAAATCTAGATTTGTTTTTTTTTTTGTGTGTGTGTGGTATCAGGGATGAACTCAGGGGCACTCAACCACAGAGCCACATCCCCAGCCCTATTTTGTATTTTATTTAGAGACAGGGTCTCACTGAGTTGCTTAGTGCCTTGACATTGGTGAGGCTGACTTTGAATTTGTGATCCTCCTGCCTCAGTCTCTTGAGCCCCTGGGATTATAGGAGTATGACACTGTACCCAGCCAAAATACAGCTTTTTAAAGCCAAATATTAAAGAAATTTGTGAGAATGTTAAGCAGTGCCATTCTTCTCACTAAATATTTTTTATTTTTGAAAATGTATTTTTCATAAAATATGGTATTAGCAGTTATTATATATAATATTTTAAAGGAATTATAAATATTGGAAAACAATTTTAATTTCAAATATTGCAAAATTGATAAATGTGGTTCACATTACAATAGCTCTTTGGGATACTCAAAAAGGTCCTGAGACACAAGAGTTGGAGAATTACTCTAAAACTTTTATGTCTAGAGAAGATTAAGCCTTCTGCCTTCTCCATTTGAACTCAAATGTAAAATTCTGTATTGAGGCTAATGGCATGAAAACAACTTTGAGTAGTTATGAACCAGGTAAGTTCCCATGTGATTATAATTTGAAATGATTAAACTGAATAGTCTAGGAGAGTTTTTTACTCAGCCTGGATTGATTTCCCTCTCTTTTTTTCATACTTTTCTTAAAATAATAATGATAATAAAACAATTTCTGGGTGTTTAAAACTCTTAAAATTAATAATATTCCTACTTTTTAGTTAATTTACTATGATATATCGAGCAAAAAGGACATTGGACCCAAAATGTTTGCATGCACATTCTTACTATGTCACCTTTCTGTATCTCAAATTTTCTCCCCTCTACCCGCACTTTTTTTTTTTTTTTTTAACTTTGAAGGACCTGACTTTAAAAGATACTTATTTCTATATGACTTGATAAATTATTTGGGTAGTATTTTAACTTAGGAATTAATCTGTTTCTAGTATTTCTGTTAATGCCTGGTTAGGCTTATGTTTGTTTAAAAAAAATTGTGTGGGTGTATCCTAGTGTGGTACTAGGGCTTGAACCCAGGGACACTCTGCTGCTGAGCTACATCTCCATCCTTTACATTTTTGAGACATCGTCTCACAAAGTTGCCAAGGCTACCTGGAACTTGTGATCCTTCTGCCTCAGTCTCCTGAGTTGCTGGGATTATAAGAATATGCCACTGTGCCTGGCTTAAAAAGTTTTTTTTATTGGACATTGATAAATTACTGTATATATTAATGAAATACAATGATATACATGTATATATAATGTGGAATAATTGAATCAAGCTAATTAACATAGTCATTACTTCAAATATTTGTTATTTATTCCTCAATCTAACCCAAACATTGTACCCTTTGACCAGCATCTCCCCTTTCTCCCCAATCTCTGATCTCTCTTCCTCTGTTTGTGTGTGTTCAAGTATTTTAGATTCCATATGTAGGTGAGAATATGCAGAATTTGTCTTCCTGTGCCTGGCTTATTTCACTTAGCATAATTTTCTCCAGATTCATCAATATTGTCACAAAAGGCATAATATCCCTCTTTTTAAAGGCCAAATAGTATTCCTCTGTGTGTGTGTGTGTGTGTGTGTGTGTGTGTGAGAGAGAGAGAGAGAGAGAGAGAGAGAGAGAATTTGTGTATCACATTTCCTTTTTTTTTTTAAGATTTCTTTTAGTTGTAGATGGATACTATCTATTTTTTTTTATTTTTATGAGGTGCTGAGGATCAAACCCAGTGCCTCACACATGCAAGGCAGGCACTCTACCACTGAGCTACAGCTCCAGCCCCACATTTTCTTTATTCATTGGTTCATTTATGTTTGATTCTTTAACTTGTCTATTATGAATAATGTTACAATCAACACATGAGTACAGAGATCTTTTTGATAAACTGGTTTTAAATCTGATGACATATGCTCAGAAGTGTAACTCTGCTTTTAGTTTTTTGAGGAACTTGTACGTTCTTTTCCATAATAGATGTATGAATTAATAAGGCAGATATTTCATAGGACTACTTGAATAAAATAATATTTTTACTATAATAATTTTAATAAAGTAGAAAAAGACTATTACAATTCAAGTTCTGTCAAGGGCAGTCTATTTCCCTCCCTTATCTTTTTTAAAAAAAAAATTTTTTTAGATGTTGATGAACCTTTGTTTTATTCATTTATTTATATGTGGGGCTGAGAATCGAATCCAGTGCCTCACACATACTAGGCAAGTGCTCTGCCACTAAACCACAACCTCAGCCCCCTTGTTATCTTTCACCATTCAGGACTATGTCTGGGTACTTCTCAAATTCCATTTAGAGCATTGGTCCCTAGCTTTTTCTTATTTGAACACTAATCAAGTTTTGTGGTCCTGAAGCCTGAAAAGAAAGTCAGATATAGTAGTTAGTACTATTTAACTTTTTTGTCATTTTCTTTTCTATCATATTTTGATTCATTCATTAGAAGTCTAGACAAGGGAAATTTGAGTGTTGGCTGAGGGACTTCCTTATTTGTGGGGCTTGAGGCAAAATGGAAATGCAGGTTCTCTTGTTCAAAGAGTAGGGGAAAAAGTGCCCTTAAAGGTTCTAAAATAAAGCTTTTTCTTTGTTGTCTCTCCTTTGACTTGTCATATTTAAAAAGATTTATCTTTTAATGTCATTTGAAGAAAAATGAAATTTTAAAATACAAATAAATATAAGAATATTTAATTCATTTTTTGGAATCACTGGAATTGCATAGTTGTACTTTTTATATATATTTTTTAGTTGTAGATGGATACAATATCTTTATTTTATTTATTTTTATGTGGTGCTGAGGCTTCAACCCAGTGCCTCATGCATGTGAGGCAAGCACTATACCACTGAGCTACAGCCCCAGCCCAGTTGTACTTTTTTTTTTTGGTACCAGGGATTGAACTCGGGGGCACTCAACCACTGAGCCACATCCCCAGCCCTATTTTGTATTTTATTTGGAGAGAGGGTCTCAACTGAGTTGCTTATCACCTCTTTTGCTGAGACTGGCTTTGAATTCGTGATCCTCTTGCCTCAGCCACTTGAGCTGCTGGAATTACAAGCATGCACTACCGTGCCTGGCACATAGTTGTACTTTGTAAAACCTTGTACTTGCATGTGTAGTGTGTTTTTACTAGAATAGTAAAAACATTTAAAAAAATCTTAATGGATACGTATATCTGCCAACATTCTACCTTCAGTTTACTGATGATAAGTAAGGGAGAACTGAGACAAAAGGAATTACTAATTATCCTATCTTTACCTTTCCTTTTATGTCGTCATATTCAGCACAGGTGGTTGGCTAATATAAGCAAGAAAAGTACAGTAGAGTTTCTTGATTGTTCATGTTTCACAGAATATAACTGCCTTCTTTCTGTGTTTTAAGCAAGTTTGGCTTCTCAGGGCTGTTAACAACCCCCTCCAATAACATTTGGTAAAATTTTCTTTGTACTCTGTGGCTGAAGAAGAGACTGTTATTCTTTTGAGAACCTTTGCTGAACTTTGTAGATCCTTGTCAGAAGGACCCCAGGTTGTAACCTGGGTTTAAGGAAATTGATTATATGCTGTAAACAGTTTTATAGGAATTTAAGAACCAGGCCAGAACAGGAGCCCCACTGTTCTGTTTTCTGAAAAGTGAACACAGTCTCATGAGTGTGTAATATTTTGAGCAAATTAAAATTGCTCTCTAGGTACAGCTAATTTATCCATTATTGTTTTATCCTTTTTTAAGGGGCAGACTTTTCATGTCATGGTATCATTCCAAGTTAGGGTTAAGTGTTAGTAAGTTTATGACTTGGTAATTCAAGTGTTTCTTTGTCACTGGTGTGTCCTGGCTGCTCTGCAGGAATAGCAAGAATGGCCTAATAAAGCTGTGGTGATGCTGTATTGATATTAGTAGTGGTTGAGACCTGGATTAGTGTAACTGAACTAATTATTCTGCATGTTTATATTTGATGTATCCATTTGAATTACCTTTTTGATTATTATAAATGTTGGTGTGATCCATCTAGTTCAGATACTTCTCTGTAATGCTGTGTTCACATTTTTTTCTACATAAAATTTTTACATTTAGTATTTTATGAAGAAAACAAGATTGAAAAAAATCATGTCTGTTTATATGAAACCAATGTATAGTGCTGACTATAATCTTGTCTGGGGTGATAAATGAAGCGCTAAAAGGCATATACCTTCTATGGAGTGATTTTTTTTTTTACCTTTGCACTTTCAAATGCAAAATAATTTCATTTCCTTAGGGAAACCATTGTCTATTGTTGCTTCTTAGCTCTATTAAATATGTGTCTAACTGTACCAGTAGGTTAAATTGTTTATCTTAAAAGATTGGGGTTATTTCTAAGCAGTGGAGTGCCTAGTTTGTGCGGGGTTCTGGGTTCGATCTTCATCACCACATTAAAATAAAAAAAAATTGTGTCCAACTACAACTAAAACATGTTTTTGTTTTTTTTTTTAAAAAGATTGGCGTTGACAAATTTTTGCTGTTAGCTTTTCATTATCACCAGATGTTTCTTTGTCACTGGTGTGTCCTGGCTGCTCTGCAGGAATAGCAAGAATGGCCTAATAAAGCTGTGGTGATGCTGTAATTGATATTAGTAGTGGTTGAGACCTGGATGTTGACTATACTGGCACAATGGTGTATAAAGTCTAGGGAGGAAACAAATCAACATGAATCATAGCAGAGTTAGTGGATCTTTCCCAAAGCTCTTATTTAGTTAGATAAATATATATGAAGTACTTAGCATTGTGCCTGGTACAAAGGATGCATGCAACAAGTGTTTTAGAAATAAATAAAAATTCAGATTTTTGTAAGAATTAGTACTAAATATATAAAGACTTTCCAGGCGCTGTAATCAGTCTTCTTTCTCTGAGATTTGAAAGAAGCAGGAAACAGGGCGTAGGACCTACAAGGGAACAGGAAGATTACCCATGTTTTTATTTCACATTCCACATGAGCTATCTTGGAAACACAGAGGAAAGCATAAAACAATGGTTGTATAAGTGTGCGTGTGTGTATCACTGTGTTTATCTACTTTGTATTATATTATCATTTTAGGACACGGGATGGGGTATTCTATGTCTGGAATGTCTTGAATTGATTCATTAATGTCAGGAACCATGTGAGTGTTTGTCAAGGAGGCATGAGTTTTCTTTCCATTTCCAGTTCATTAACCAAAGAAACAAAATATTCTTAAATGTTCATTAAAACAATTATATTGCCCCCAGAATAAATAAATCTCCTCATAACCAGGATGTAGGGAGAACCCAAAAAGATATACAAATAGTAGCAAATCAGCCAAATTATATTATAAGTGAATAACATGTGAGCAAGAGATTGTGTGTGTGTGTGTGTGTGTGTGTGTGTGTGTGTGTGTGTCGGGGGTGAACTAGCCAGAGGTCTTTTGGAAAACTAAAGCTAAAAACAAGTTTAAACCAAACAGTGAACTCTAGTTTCTTTCTTTCTCTTAGGGCCATGAATTAGCAATTATGAATTACTGTTGGCAATTTAACTATATACTTGTATTGAACAAATAAATAAAAATGTTGTGGACCATGATATCTAGGTTCCTAATTCTCTTTTCTGGTCTGTGTTGTGAGGAGGATGTGCCTAGGATTGAACCCAGGCTCGCTTTATAAAGTTACATCCTCATCCCTTTTTATTTTTTATTTTGAGACAAGATCCCACTAAGTTGCTGAGGGTCTTGCTAAATTGCTGAGGCTGACCTTGAATTTGCAGTCCTCCTGTCAGCCTCCTGAGTCCTTGTATTATAGGTGTGTGCACCATTGAGTCTAGTTCTAACTCCCTTTAGTGAGATGACTGAGTAGTTGTGACTCTATAGTTCTGCTCAAGTCATAGTTTCTAATAACATTCTCCAATTAAATAAAGCAGCAACAATAAACCCTGGAGAAATGGTGATTCCAGGTCTAGGACAGAGAAAATCAGAATGAACCTGGAACATTTAATGGTATAAGAAAGTAAGGAAATACTAAAAAAATGATGGCACATGGAAGGACACAGCCAGCTCTAAGAGGTACTTCCACTGGCCAAAGATAGGACAAAAAAGTATTGCAACAGAGTAAAAGAAATGTCTAAGAGTCCATACAAGCATAAACAAGAGAGAAGGATAGCTCTCCTTTTAAAATTTAAAATTTAAAATTTTTTTAAAATATTTTTTTTCGTTATTGATGGACTTTATTGTCTTATTTTTATTTAGTGTTAAGGATTGAACCCAGTGCCTCATGCATGGTAGGTGAGCATGCTACCACTGAGCCACAACCCCAGCCCCTAGACATTTTTTAAACATCAATAAACTTTATCTTTTAGGGAAGTTTTACATTCATAATAAAATTGAAGGATAATTTGTTTATATGGTAGAATTCCAGTTAATAAATATTGAAGGAATGATAGAAAATTATCATTAGGCAAACACCCTCGCATGTTCTTTGTTGCAGGCAAGAACCAATAAATGGGTACAAAAATTAATGGGTATGGGCTGTGGATGTAACTCAGTGGTAGAGCACTTGTCTAGCGTATATGAAACCCTGAGTTTGATCCCCAGTAGCACAAAATAAACAAATTAATTAATTAATGGATAGGTGAAACATAATTAATTAATAGATGGGTGAAAATGTGGTAAAAAATATGGTATGTGAGTCACTCAATATTTACCCACAAGACACTTATTAAAGTGGCAAAAACTAAAGACACCACCTTATGTGACACATTGACATCTTTGAGAAAATAAACTTTTAACAAATTGAGTTTAAAGTTTATGAGCAATTAATGAATCAGGTAGCATCCCATCTAAAGCTTTACAAAGGTTTTTGGATAGCTGAGTATAAAAGGCAGAAAATGACTATAGAAAGTAGAAGCAAGGATCAAAAAGTGGGTTGATCATTACAAAATTATTTTCCTTACAGGGTTAAAACAAAGGACTTCTTAGCTATCACAGTAGCTCAGGTAAATGACTCCCTTCTGATTGGTTGCTGTGGATCTCCTGCTTTTGGGAAAACTAGCCTGTTTTAAAGTTCAGTTGGATTATGTGGCACCTACCAATGAGTTATTCCATTTTGATTTTGTTTTGGCTTGATCTATTGGGGCTTAGTGCAAGAGCTAAGCCCAAAACAATTCAGATGCCTCCTGATACAATGCATTGAGAAAGATATAACATTACTTCTATAGTGTTCTTTTTAAATTTTTTTTATTTTTATAACTTTATTATATGGTGCTGAGGATCAAACCCAGTGCCTCCCATGTGCTAGGCAAGTGCTGTACCACTAAGCCACACCCCAACCCCTCTATAGTGTTCTTTCCAGGAAAGCATAATCTCTGTCTAATCATGAGAAAACAGGCAAACCAACATTAGGGCACATTTTGAATTATTTACTAGAACTTTAAACAAATCTCAGTAATGAAAAATTGAAGAACTATCCCATATTGGAGAAGATTAAAGAAATATAACAGTTTGTGGGATTTAGGATCGTATACTGAATCAGAAAAAGAACATTAATGGGAAAGCTGATGAAATTTAATAAGATTTGTTAGTTGTATTGTATCAGTGTAAATGCCCTGGTTTCCATATTGTACTATGATTAATGCAAAATGTTAATATTGGGGGCAGCTGTTAATATTAGAAGCAACTGTGTAAAGATTATACAAAAACTCTGTATCTTGTAATTTTTCAGATATTATCAGAATAATAAATATTCCTTAAAATCCTAAAGAAATTCAAGGTGGTATAAAGAGTTCTTGATGAGGAAGAAAATGATGAAGTTCCCAAAATTTATGGCTACATTTAGGCCGATTAATTCATTCTTGACACACTTCCCTTAAAACCATCACACAAGGTGTCTTTTCCTTTGAAAGACTCATTATAGATAGTGAATTCTCAGTTAAAATATTTTATCTTGGGGCTGGGGATGTGGCTCAAGTGGTAGCACGATCGCCCGGCATGCATAAGGTGCTGGGTTTGATCCTCAATACCACATAAAAATAAAAAATAAAGATATTGTGTCCACCTAAAAAAAAAAAAAAAAGAAGTTAAATTTATCTTTACGTATGTGGTCTTATATTCAGTTCAACTTGAAACACTGGATTAAGATCCTAAAGGTCGGGCTGGGGATGTGGCTCAAGCGATGGCGCGCTCGCCTGGCATGCGTGCGGCCCAGGTTTGATCCTCAGCACCACATACAAACAAAGATGTTGTGTCCGCTGAGAACTAAAATAAATAAATATTAAAAAAAAAAAGATCCTAAAGGTCATAAGTAGAAAACAGAACAATACTATAGATAACAAATGATGTTTGTGGTCAGTAATTTAGAAATAACTCTACTCCTTTACCTTATATGGTTCCAAAATATAGAGAATAGGTCTCATTTGTAATTTATGTGCTATTCAGTGTTCTACTACACTAAAATCACCCTGTGTTGCCACCTTTTTGTCCCCCCCCCCTTTTTTTTTGGTGATGCTGGGGATTGAACCCAGGGCTTTGCGCTTGCAAGGCAAGCACTCTACCACCTGAGCTATACTCCCAGCCCTTGTCCAATATCTTTGGCTCCTGTTTTGAAGAATGGAATTTTGTTGGAGTCTGCTGATATGCAAATAATCATATTCTGAATACTCTCTATAGTGGACCAACATAGTCTACTTACTAAAATGTTATTTAGGGCTGTGGATGTGGCTCAAGCGGTAGCATGCTCGCCTGGCATGCCGGCGGCCCTGTTGGATCCTCAGCACCACATACAAACAAAGATGTTGTTTCCCTGAAACTAAAAAATAAATATTAAAATTCTCTCTCTCTCTTAAAAAAAAAATGTTATTTAAGTGTGGAAATGGACTGACTGTAAGATATATAAGGCTCCTTTAATACCTACTACCTCATTTTGAAATGGCAAATTTGTTAACAGGGCTACTATCCTATAGGCTTTGAGACAAATAAGGTAAATTTTCTTACCTTTAGCCTAGATTGTATCTCAAGTTTGTTACTATTTGAAGTCATATAAAAATATTTATTATGCCCTGAGGGACTTTGCTGAGAATAAGATTATTACCACCGTGAATTTTAGCAGTATTTTGCAGTATTCAAAATGTTCTCACAAGTTTTTTCTCATATGCTAGTTTCCACCCCCCACCCCGTGGTTAGAACAGTAGCCCTATCTATCATCACTTAAATTATGTTCTGTTGTAATCTTTTTTTTTTTTTTTTTTTTTTTTTTAAGAGACAAGGTCTTGCTTTGTTGACCAGACTGGCCTCAAATGACACTCCATTCACAGCCTCCCAAGTAGCTAGCACTATAGGCACATACCACCATGCCCAGCTTCTCTCAACAAGAAATTTTAGTTTTGTTAATTTTATTATTAGGGGATAATAAATCTTAAAGTAAAACTAGAGTTTAATCATTAAACACAATTTTAGAATCTTTTTGTAGAAACTTATTTTTTTATGTTTATAACATGGTGGATTCAGCATCTTAAGTAATTACGATTTTATTGTTGTAAGATTATGTAGTTGAAGTAGGAAGTAAAGAAATATTATTTCAATGTCTAATATCATATATGTGTATGTACATACATATACATCACTGATTCTCATTGTTTATGGATTCTACATTTGCAAATTTGCTAAATTTCTTTTGTAATTCCCAAATTAATAGAGTGGTTTTATGGTTATCTGAGGATATGTATAGAACTGAAAAACTTAAGTTACTTGAAGCACATGTTCTCAGCTCAGGGTGGAGAAAGCTTTCTTTTTTCTTTGTTCATACTGTAAATGAGTGTCCTTTTTATGGTCTGTTTTAATGCTATGCTTTTTTCATTTTGGGGCTTTTTGCTATGATTTCACTATTCAAAATGGCAAATATATGTAGTGCTGAACTGTTATCTGGTCTCCCGTTGCAGGAAGGCTTTTCATCCCCTCACCTTACACACTGGGGATCGAACCCAGGAGTGTTAATACCACTGATCTACATCCCCAGTACTCCCCCTCCCTTTTTTTCCTTTTTGAGACAGAGTCTTGCTAAGTTGCCCAGGCTGGCTTTGAACTCACAACCCTCTTACCTCTTGAGTAGCTGGGATTACAGCTGTGTGCTGCTGGGCCTAAAACAGGCTTTTTCTCTTTGTGAAGAAAATATTTGTGTTAGATAATCTTAATTCAGACATGAGCTACACAAGTGAGTGATGGTACTGTTGGCCATGAGTTCAATGTTAATTAAGCATCAATTTGTATTTATTAAATAAGGTGCCTTTAAACATAAACATAAACATAAACATAAACATAAACAACTTCATGTACTGAGCTAAAGATGAAATATGACTGAGGCTAACAGGAACCTAACCCTGCATTTTTCCTAGGAGCCATAATTCAGTGTTTACTAATTCATTGTTTGCAGTCACCTTATAGAACATATAAGAATAAACTGTGTGTGTGTATGATATATATGTCTAATCTAATATATATTACATATTATATTTTGTTAATTACATATTAAGATGTTATTTATTATATTAAATATAGTTGTATGTGATACATTTATCTAATCTTCCAGAAGCATCTAAACCCTTTTGATGGGGAAAATGAGGAGAGACAATGATTTGTCTAATATAAAAGCCACAGGGACTGGGGTTGTGGCTCAGTACATGCGAGGCACTGGGTTCGATCCTCAGAACCACATTAAAATAAATAAAATAAAGTCACGTGTTCAACTAAAATTAAAATATATATATATAAAATGCCACAATTCAGGATCTTGTTCCAAAAAGCGTATGTAAATGTATCTTGGTACCTAATAGAATTGTAGGAAATAACAAGATTTCCCTCATATTTTTCTATTTGAAAATCAAATTGCCTATTTCTACTTGAAAATCAAATTCAACATTATTGGGATTTTGTTTGTTTGTTTTAATAGTTTGCTTTTTTCTTCAGTAATTGATTTACTTAAAATTATAAGTACTAATTAAGGGAACTTTTTCTAGGCAGTTTTTGTTGTTTCTCTTTAATGTCTTAGTTTTTCAGTTTTCACAGACAAATGTGAAATACCAGAGTTTCACTTTCTTTAAAGAAGATCTTACATATTTATTGTGTCTAATGTCTTCAGAAGATAAGAGTATCCTGTTGATTCTTTTTTTTAATACCTTTATTTTATTTTTATGTAGTGCTGAGGATTGAACCCAGTGCCTCACGCATCCCAGCCCCTCTTGTTTATTTTTTAATTTTTCACTATTGCTTTTTTCCTCAAAAGGTAATATGAGGAATTAGAAAAATCCTTGTTTAGAAAAAATAAAAAGGAGGGGGTTGGAGGTTTAACTCAATGACAGCTTGCTCAGCATGCTTAATCTTGGCAGACTCAATCCCCCACACCATTAAAAAAAAAAAAAAAGGAATGGAATGGAACGACATACATTTGTTTCAGAAGAAATCCGAAGATTTTCCTAACAATAATTTCCCTTCCATTTTTTCCTAAAATTAGAATTGAGTAATTAATTGCCTAATGCTGTTTATTATTTGTAATAATTAGAGCCATTAAGATGTAACTAACTGGGTTGGGGTTGTGGCTCAGTGGTAGAGCACTAGACTAGCATATGTGAGGCCCTGGGTTCTATCCTCAGCACCACATAAAAATAAATAAATAAAATAAAGTTATTGTGTTCAACTACAACTAAAAAAATAAAAATAAATTAAAGAAATTAAAATTTAAAACAAGAAAGTCATTGGTCATGATCAAAAGTAAGTTGATATTAACATCTATTCAGAATATATTTAGTCAAAGTAATACCGAGCAACTAGAAATTAAACTTGAAGGGAACATTTTTACTAAATAGGATAGCACAACTAATTAAAATAATTTACACAGAGAAATTTTATCGTTTTCTTTGACACATTTATACTCTTTTCTAGCATCATTTCTAGTTCTGGCTTCTGGATTTAAATTGGAGTCTGGACCTGCTGGTATTCCTGAATATGCATTTGTAACTATATCCTGCCTGGAGTAAACATCTGTAGAAGGGGGAGAAGTTTTAAAGACAATATTTAGCATTTAAAAAAAAATATATATATGTGATCCAATTAAAGAGGAAAAAATGTTATCAAGCTTTGTTTAAAAAACAAGAAATGGTGTTACTGTATTTCTTCCTTTTTTTTTTTTTTTTTTTGTTTTTTGTTTTTTTTGTGGTAATGAGGATTGAACCTAGGGCCTCATGCCATGCTAGGCAAGCATTGTACCATTGGGCTATATCCCCGGCCTCTCTGTTTCTTTTAAAACCAAGCAAGGATATGTTTGCAGTGTACAGTTACCATCACCAAAGGGTTTTCACTCAGAAATTTCTGTCTCTATTATTGTAATACTCTTAGCACTTTCTATGGGGTTCAGTAGTAAAGCTGTCCCCCTTTTAACAAGTTTTACATGATTTGAGACTGAATGGTGCTTAGAGAAGAATTTTTGGAACTTGGAGATAGGGAGGTGAGTAGAACCAGAGTTGTCACAGACAAGAATCTTTTCCTTCTCAGTACCTCACCCCCAGCATGCCTCCCCCAAACAGCTCCACCAAGAGATTCATAGATGTTTGGGAAAACAGGAATGGGGAGAATTGTTAATTTTGGAGCATAGAGGTGAGGAGTAGTCCTCAAGAAAATGATAGTTTTGTATACAGAAAATAACATGTAATATCATTTAAAAGTTCATTAAGTATTTTTCTTAAGTTCTGTGTGGGTAGCATAAATACTTTCAAAGAAACGTGAATGATATCTGCTTTTTAACTTATTCTATAGCTAATTTAAAGTACTTACTAGAGGTTTTTTTAGTCATTTCCAGTATCTGATCTTCAATGAAGTTTGTATATTATTATGATATAATATTGATAAGGAGCTAGATATTGTTAAAAAGTAGCAATAAAGATATGAGGACCAGGTAATGACTCAGGGATGGTTAGTAAAGGTGTGTCCAAATTCATTCTTTGCTGTATGACCTCTTTCAAAAACAGTAACAAGTGAGATATTAAAAAATAATTTGGGTAGGTTCAAATTCAAGTTAACATCCCAAAATAGAAAAGCAAAGTATCATATGCAACCAAACTCTGGGGACAGAAGTTGCCAGTGGAGCAAGAACTAGTTTTCTGCAGGATTAGCAGGGTCAACCTGTGACCTTGTGAGAAAATGAGAACCATGCTCCCTCTTTAAAGACGGAGGCTCACTTGCTCATACTCACATGTTCCCCTCTCTCTTTGAAAGGAAACAAACAAACAAACAAAAGACCACCTTGCTTCTTGGGGTAAAAACCTTTTTCATAGGCAGTGAATCTAAGGTATAAGAAAATAAAGACAGGGCTGGGATTGTAGCTCAGCAGTAGATCGCTCACCTAGCAAGGGCGGGACCTGGGTTCGATCCTCAGCACCGCCTAAAAATAAAGGCATTGTGTTGTGTCCATCTACACCTAAAACATAAATATTAAAAAATAAAGTAAAGACAGTCGCTCTTATGACCAGGGACCAGTTTGTCCTGTGATTCCATTTTAACCTCCCCAATGTTTTCATTAAGTTGAAGTCTCAAAATCTCATTGTAAGACCTAGTTCTGGACTGAGAACAAGGAATAGATATCAAAGAGAAGCACCTGGAAATGTGCTGGCAGAGGTGGTAAGTAGAATTGAAGAGAGGGAGAACAAACAACAAATCTGAGCCTGAAAACTCATATTTCAAAATATAGGGGGGAAATCTAATTCTGAGGAAGGTCATTAGGAATGATACAGAACTGACACATTTTTGTTTTGTTTTATTTTTTGGTACTAGTGACTGAACCCAGGGTGGTTTACCAGTGAGCTAGCCCTTTTTATTTTGAGATAAGATTGTTTAGGACCTTGCTAAGTTGCTGAGACTAGCTTTGAACCTGTGATCCTCCTGTCTCAGTTTCCTGTGTTGCTGGAATTATAGACATGTGCCACAGTACCTGGCTTGACACACATTCTTACATGTGGGAAAAAAAATTTTTTTTTCATGTGGAAAATTAAAGCTTTGAGAAGAAAATATGTATCACCTTGAACTTGATCTAAAAGAGAATTTCTTTAAAAAGTCACAGAATAATAATAAAAGAAAAATTAATAAATTGCATTTAAAATTTCATATAATAGGAGATACTACAATGTGATAAAGAAAAGCTACAGATTGAGAAAGATATTTTATTTAAAAAAATATGTTGGTACTGGGGATTGAACCCAGGGGCACTTAACCACTGAGCTACATCCCCCGCCCATTTTATTTTTTATTTTGAGATAGAGTCGCTGAGTTGCTTATGGCCTTGCTGAGTTGCTGAGGATGACTTTGAATTTGTGATCCTTCTGCTTCAGGGGCCCAGCCCCTGGGATCACAGGGAAAAGATATTTAAAACATATCATCAAGTAAGAATTATCATGTAAAATATGAAAAACACTTTTTAAAAAAGTAATATTCCAATGGTAAAATGGGAAAGAATTTGAATAGGCAATTTACAAAATAGGAAGCTTAAATAATTAATGAATATCTGAAAAGAAGCACCATTAGTCAAAGAAATGCTAGAAGAAGGTATAAAAATTTTTGGACTTTATCACATGAGCAATTAAATGTTGTGATTAGAAGTAATGCATCACTTAGAATTTGAGTTATAAGAAAGAGCAGAATGTGCCTGCTGACCCATAGGACATGAGCATGAACAAGAGAGTGGGGAGAACCTCTGTTGTTTAAAGTCCACTGAAGTTTTGTAATTCTGAGCTTGTTATTGTATATAATCAGTTTGTTTTTACTGATATAGAAAGAATTAAATGGTTTAAGAACTGAGATGATGGATATGTCTTGGTATGAGTGAATTTTCTTATTATGAGCATGTATTACCAAATTTAAATAGTAAAATTGCTCATATCTAGATCAGATTAAGAGATGATGTGGACAAACCAATAAAGAGGCTGTCAAAGTTGTTCAGGCAAGAGATGTTGACAGTTAAGACTAGCATGGTACATTGGATGGGGAACGGTATATATAGGTTGAGTCTAGAGAGATATTGCCTAAGCCACAAATAGAGGAGTGATCTTTGGTTCTTATTTCCTGAACTCTCATGTCTATATATCAGAGCATCCAAGATGATCCTATTATTTCTAAGGTAATTATCTAACATTATCTAGAGATAATTATGGTATATGTTTTATATAGAAGTTATTTTCTGTATCTTAACAATAACTTGCTCAGGAAGCTGAGGCAGGAGGATCATAAGTTCAAAGCCAGCCTCAGCAACTTAGTGAGGCTCTAAGCAACTTAGCAAGACTCTGTCTCTAAATAAAATATATAAAAGTACTGGGGTTCAGTGGTTAAGCGCCCCTGGGTTAAATCCCTGGTAGCCAAAACAAAAAGAAAAAAAAAAAAAAAGCAACAACTCTTGAAGGATTTTTCTTATTCCCATTGTATAGGTGAGGTGTTCAAAGAAGCTAAGGAACTATGTACAAGGACTAGCGTTAATTTTTTTTTTTTTTTTTTTTTTTTTTTTTGGCATGACATGAGCTCTGTGTTAATTCTACTTGGTTCCATAAATATCTCTGTAATTCATTCCCTTACTGTTTTTCTCTGTCTTTGTCAGTTCTCCCCCTATATTACTGTAGTAGCTTTCTAACTGATGCAGTGCTCCTCTTCTCTCTCTCCCCAATCTGGTTTTCATGTTCTGCCAGGGTACTTTTCTAAAATACAAATCTATTCACTTTATTCCCCTCTTAAAGTTAATCATGGTTCCCTGTGGCCTACAAATGAAGTTCAAACTTATCATGGCACATCCATCATCTGTTCCTACTTACATTTTCAGCATCATTTCTTACTACCCTCCCTCCCCATTCTGCAATCCAGTGTTTTTGAACTATTTATGGTTACTGGAACTTAATATTGTCTCTCCAAACTTTAGCTTATGATATTCCTCTTGCTTTTAATTTCTTTTCTTTTGTTCTGTTTTATGAATCCTTAGTTATCTATAATAATTCAACTCAAGCTATATGTCTATGATGTTGTCATTTCTTAGTATTCTTTGATGTTCTGTAGAGGGATGTAGCTGTGTTAGATTTGTCAAAATTTTCTTCTCTTTCTTCAATTAGAGCACTTAACTACATTGTGCTTTGTCTCTCTTACCTGTTAGACAGTGGGGTCCTCGAGGGTAGAATTTGTTTCTTTAATTCATGGTAAATATCTTTTTAACTCTAGTCCTAGTATAGTGTCTGGCACAATAAGGATTATTATTCTACTAGAATAGGTGGGCTAGGTAACAGAAATTTGTTTTCTCACAGTTCTGAAGGCTGCAGGTCTGAAACAGGCTGTCAGATTCAGGTGAGGACTTCCTCTTCCTGTTTTTTTTTTTTTTTTTTTTTAAAGAGAGAGTGAGAAAGGGAGAGAGAATTTTAATATTTATTTTTTAGTTATCGGCGGACACAACATCTTTGTTTGTATGTGGTGCTGAGGCTCGAACCCAGGCCTCACGAATGCCAGGCAAGCGCGCTACCGCTTGAGCCACATCCCCAGCCCCTTCTTCCTGTTTTAAAATGGCAGCCATGTGGTTGCCAACTCACCATGGCCTTTCCTCTGTGTGTCAGAGTGAAAACAAAGAAATCCTTCTTGTCTTCTCATAAGGTTTACCACTGTAATTGGAGATAGGTAATTAAGGTTAAATGAGATTGTAGGGTGGGAATCTTAATCTAGTAGCATTGGATTAAGGAAGAAAGCCCCCACCAGAACCTGATCATTCAGGCAGCCTGTCTCAACTTTCTAAAACTGAGAAAATAAATTTTTAATTGTTTAAGCCACCTATTCTATGGCATGTTGTTGTGGCAGCTCAAGTTGACAAATACCTTTTATGCTTGACACTCTTCTAGGGGCTAGAGTTAAAAAGATACTCATTATGAGTTCAAAAAATAAATTCTGCCTGATCCCATTGTCTAAAAGGTGAGAGAAACAAAGTATAGCATGGTAAACTCTAATTTGGGAGAGTTTTAGTCTATAATAGCATGCAATATTTGTTAGATTTCTTTTGTTTTATGATTCTCTATTTACATGATTGTTTTTCCCATTAGATATACAGTTCTTGAGAGTAGAGGTAGTTTACTATTTTTATATTTTTTGGAGTTTGAATATGTGGGTTTTTTTTTTTTTTTTTTTTTTTTAGGAATTGTTGAGCTGGGTATAGTGGTATAATCCCAGTGGCTTGAAGGCTGAAGCAGAAGGATCACAAATTTAAAGCTAGCCTCAGCAACTTAGCAAGACCCTGTCTCAAAGTAAAAAATAAAAAAGGGGCTTAGTGATGTGGCTCAGTGGTTAAGCGCCCTTGGGGTCAATCCTTGTTACCAAAAAAAAAAAAAAAAAAAAAAAAAAATGTTGAATGAGTTAAGTTAATTACAATATGGAATTAAATTGTTGATTTATAATTAAGTCAGGTGCCTAAGGAGGGCACAGTTTGACATTACTGGTAAAGCAGTTTGATCCATTCTTTTTTCCCAGTTTGCCAAATTGATGGGTCATTTGGCAATATATATAAAGCATTTTATAAAATAATAAATTGACACACTTTATTTTCAGAGTATTTTGATGCTGCCAATGAGTCTACAGAATAACCCAAGGCTAACTGGGCACTGTGGTGCACACTTACAGTCTCAGGGAATTGAAAGGCAGAGACAATAGGATTGCAAGTTCAAGGGCAGCCTGGACAACTTAGCAAGACCCTGTCTCAAAAATAGGAAAAAAAAAAAAAGGGCTGGGGATGTAGGTCAGTGGTAAAGTGCCCCTGGGGTCAATCCCTAGTACCATAAAATAAGAAAAATAGTAATAATACAAGCCTAGATTTTTATTTTTATATTACTTTTCAGTAACCATGATTCATTGACTTAAATCTCTTTTGAGTTTCAGTTTTTTAATCTGTAAAATGTCTGTATTACAATTTGGGTTACTTAAATGACCTTTAAAGTGGAACATGTGGAACATTCACTTATTAAAAAGTTCTAAGACTACAAAAAAATATACAATGAAAAGTCTTTACAACCATTGGTCTGGCTCTAGCTCAACGGTTCCTTGGACAGAAAATTTACAACCATTTTTATTAGTTTCTTACGTCTTTTTAGAAGTATTCTATTTATGTATAAGTACCAGTACTTAACTATAGGTATATGGGGTATTATTATTAAAAATAATAAATTGTATAAAAGAATAAAATAGTGCAGTACTCTTCAGTAGATTTAAAGTGGCAAATGTTAGTTTCCTTCCCTTCTTTTTTTTTATATTTATTTTTTAGTTTTCAGGTGGACACAATATCTTTATTTTACTTTTATGTGGTGCTGAGGATGGAACCCAGCCCCCTGTGCATGCCAGGCAAGCACACTACTGCTTGAGCCACATCCCCAGCCCTCCTTTCCCTTCAACATAATTTCTTTAGGACTTAGGCGATCAGAAAATTTGCGATTTATTTTCATTTATAGTTTAAAATACTGTTAATTTTTAGATCACAAAAAATTCACATGTAAGTAGAAAAGTCATTAATATTTAACATGAGTAATGGTTCATTTCTTACCAGTTATTGAGATTATTTTTCATCATGCTGTTTAATTCCATTGTCACAGTGGTTTTAACCAGGGGTAATTTTGCACTAAAGGACATTGGCAATATATGAAGACAGTTTTTTTTGTAGTGACTAGAGGTCGATACTGGCATTTACTGGATAGAAGGTGAGGATGCTGCTAAACATCCTACAATGCATATGACAGTTCTTACAACAAGGAATTATTTGGTCCCAGATACAAGTAATGCTAAGATTAAGAATCCTGAATTTGTGTAAATAATAACGAATTGAGGATAAGTGATGGCTTTTCTTATTGTTTTGAATTATAGTCTGTGTTGATTCTTTATTTTGTGATTTTATAATTTTATTTTTTAAATTAATTTTTAAAAATTTATATGTGACAGTGGAATGCATTACAATAAGTGATCTTAGTTTAAATGTTATCTAATGTGCAACAGGTGTGGACATCTGTTATTTCTTAGAATGTAATCTTAAAATATTTAAAGTAATTTTATTATATAGTGTTGGCATTTGTTTTGCAAGTTTTCAACTTAGTTAAAAATATATTGAAGGCAGCAGAGATCTGTTTTTTTCTTAAACTAAAATGATAAAGCAAAGTGGTTCTCAATCGTTCAATCTAATTTTCAGCTTTGAGGTTTGACCTGGCCCTGTTCCATAGCAGTTTGAGGCTGAAAATCATCTAACCATCTGCCATCTGATGGCATCTGTCTAGGGTATTCTAAGAGTGTTGCTTTGCCAGATCTAGAGGCAACAAGTCCCATGTCTAAATTTCGGTATTAGTCTTATATTAGTCAGTATTCTCCAGAGAAACAGAACATATATGTTTAAGAGGAACTTTATTATGGAATTTGACTTATGTGATTATTATTATCCTATGATATACCATCTTCAAGCTGAAGAACCAAGAAAGCTGATAGTCTAATTCAGTCTGAGTGTGAAGGTCTGAAGACCAGAGGAATCAATGGTATAACACCTAGCCCAAGGCAGGAGACTTGAGAATGGGCACATCCTGGTATAAAGCCCTGAAGTCCTTAGGTCTGCCATCCAAAGACAGGAGATGACCCTGCTCAAGATGCATGAAGGAATTTATTCTTTTGCTTTTTAAATTCTATTTAAGTCCTCAACAGGTTGGATGATGTCTGCCCACATTGGTGGTGGTGGGGGAATCATCTTTATTCAGTCTGTTGATTCAAATGCTAATCTCTTCTGGAAACATCTTATAGACATATCAGAAATAATGTTTTACCAGCAATTTGAGCTTCCCTTAGCCCAGTCAAGTTGACACAAAAAATTAACTATTACCTAACCATTAGTAATATAATTTTTCTTTGGAAATTGGCAATTAGATGGTGAAGGTGAGATCTGGTGGAAGTGAAGTCATGAGGGTTAAGTGAAATGAACATCTCTGTATTGAGTGATAAAGTTTCAAGAAGATGAGAGTTTCAGGGAGAATATGACAGATTGGATATAGTGATATCATATTGTAATATTTGGCTTAACTTTTGCTTTTAGAATCACAAACTTCTAAAAATGCAAGATCACACAACTAGTAACTTCGAGTGGGAATTAACCAGATGTAGTCCCAAAGTCCAGACTCTTAACCTTCATGCTGCATTGCCTCTCGTTATCATCTTTCCACTCCTCTTCTCTCAAAGATGACCCCTCACTACATTAAAAGAGGAAGAATAGTTTGGGGAATGGTGAGAGAGGAAAGATAATCAGTTCATTTTGAGAGTGCTGAGTTGTTTGAGACAACTATGGATATTCCAAGTTGAAATGTCTCGAAAGTTATTTGGTTTACAAGTTTGGAGCTCGGGAAAATGCGTAAGATTGAGATTTGCAGGTCATTAGAGAACTATTGGTATATGAAGCCAGTGCATTGTTCTAGGGATAAAGTATTGAATGAATGAAACAGTGTTCAGAATAGAACCCTGGAGATTACCAACACTTAGGAGATCCATAGAAGTGGAGTGGCTTGCAAAATAGATATAAAAATAACTAGAGATATAAGAAAATTAAGATTAAAAAATTAGATTCAAAGCCAACGATGAATGTATGCCTTTTAATGCTAAGCATCTTAGGGATAATTAATAAAAAGATTAAAAAGTGTCCCTTGATGCTGGGTACAGTACTGCCTACCTCCAGTCCCTCTACTTGGAAAACTGAGGTTGGAGAATGCTTGAGCCCAAGAATTCAAGACCAGCATGGGCAACATAGCAAGACTCTGTCTCCAAATAAATAAATAAATAAGTAAGTAAAATAAATAAAATAAAAAATTTTCCATTGAGTTAGAAAGTTATCCTTAAGTTTTGTTGCAGTATAGTTTGTTCACATTTGAGATACATAAACAAGGGCTGGGGATGTGGCTCAAGTGGTAGTGCGTGCGGCCCGGGTTCGATCCTCAGCACCACATACAAACAAAGATGTTGTGTCCGCCAAATACTAAAAAATAAATATTAAAAAAAGATACATAAACAAGTTTCTGCTTATAAATAGTTTCTTCTGCATATACACAATAGAATGTTACTCATCTATAAAGAAGAGTGCAATTATGGCATTTGCTGGTAAATGGATGGAACTGGAGACTCATGCTCAGTGAAATAAGCCAATCCTCAAATCCAAAAGCCAGAATACTCTCTCTGATATGCAGATGCTGACTCACAGTGGTGGGGGGATGGGGGGGTGGCTCATGGTATTGCACAGGGACAAATGGGGGAAAGTGAGGGGAGATGGAAATTAAAAAGACAGTTGAATGAATCAGGACATAATTTCCTATGTTCATATATGAATACACAACCAGTGTAACTGCACATCATCTAGAACCGCAAGAATAGGAAGTTATACTCCATGTGTGTGTAATATTTCAAAATACATTCTGCTGTCATGTGTAACTAAAAAGAAAAAATAAAAAAAGTCCCTCTTAAAACATTCATTAATTGAAGAAATTTTTAGAAAATAGGGTAATCTTTCCATTTCTATTTTAATTACTTTCTTGTAAAGGGCATGGTAGTGCTAGGGTTAAGATTATTTTGTACAGCACTATACAATCTTACGCAATAATCCTGGTAGAAACTGGACATAAGCTTGTGCATGACTGTTAGTAGATAAATGGTCATTGTTGTAAATTGAGTTGTGTTCCCCAAAAAGTATGTTTAAGGCCTAAACCATTGATACTGGTACCTGTGAATATGACCTTATTTAGAAATTGGGTCTTTGCAATGTACTTAACTTGAAGTTGGGGTTGGCACTAGTTCAGTATGGTTGAGGTCCTGATAAGAGGTGGAGACAGAGACATATAGAAGGAATAAGATATGATGGTGGAAGCAAGAGATATTTATAAGTCAGGGAATACCAAGATTGTTGGCTAAAAGTTAGAAGAGCCACAGGATTCTCCCTTCAGGTTTCAGAGGCAACACAGCTATACCAACACCTTGATTTTGGACTTCTACCTTCCAGAACTGTTAGACAATGCATTTCTGTAGTTTTAAGTCACCCAATTTATAGTACTTTGTCACCACAGCTGTATGAAACTATTACATTTACATTATTATCTTTAATGATAATGAAGAATATTAACAGGATTGAAGAAAATTCTGAATTATTAAAAAATTTATAGAGTCTTTTGAACAAAGTTGCCTGATCTTACTGTTTTACCTAAATCCAGTAACATCTAAGGACTTGTAAGAATTCCTGACAAGGGAGAGACTGATCTTCCCATTAACTATAGAATTATTAAATCAGACAAATTGCCTGTCAGCCAGTGGGGAGTTTTTGATCTGAATCATAAATAGTACTTTTTGTATTTTGCATTAACTTGCTCTAGTTTAAATTAATGTTTCTTTGTTGTGATTGTTTTGTAGTGAATTTTGTTGTTTTTATGTGCTCTACTATTTTAGTTGGCTTTTTTGCTGCTGTGATTAAAAGACCCGACCAGAATAATTTTAGGGGAAGAAAAGTTTATTTGAGGACTCAGGGTTTCAGAGGTCTCCATCCATAGAAGGCCAGCTCCATTCCTCAGGGCTCGAGGTGAGGTGTAGGATATCATGGTAGAAGAGTGTGGCAGAGAAACGCAGCTCACATGATGATCAGAAAACAGAGAAGTCTCCACTTGCCAGATACAAATATATATCCCAAAGTCATGCCCCCAATGCCCCACCTGCTCCAGCCACACCCACCATTCTTCAGTTACCAGTTTATTCCTCCAGGTGATTAATTCACTGATTGGGTTAAGGCTGTCATAACCAAATCATTTCTTCTCTGAAACTTCTTGCATTGTCTCACACATGAGCTTTTGGGGGACACCTCTCATCCAAACCATACCATTTACTTAATAAATGTTCTTTAGGCAAAGTGGGAGTGATTTTAATTGGGCTAAAGTCATGGTTCAGTTCTTCTTCTTCTTCTTCTTTTTTTTTTTTTTTTTTTTTTTTTTGAGGAAAAGGAAAAATAAGGTTTATTGCTTTGCTAGTGAAGGAGAAACACAAGGGACTCCTGTCCCAAAGGCTGTGATTCTGCCCATCAGCAGGAACAAGGGTTTTTTTTAAAGAGGTGATTCAGAGAAAATGAGATTAGGAAGGAGAGATCAGGAAGGAGAAGATCAGGGAAAAAGAAGGTCAGGGAGGAGAAAGTCAGGGAAAAGAAGATCAGAGAAGATCAGGAAAAAGGTTAAGGAAAAGATCAGGCAGAAGAATATCAGGAAGGAGAAGATTAGGGAAAAGAAGATCAGGAAGGACAGGGAGAAGAAGATGGTTCAGTTCTTTCAAGAAATGATGTAGTTTGTGGACAGCCAGCAGTTCTGTTCAATGAAAAGATCATCAGGTTTCTTTGTTTACCATATCCATCATGCCTTCAGGTTTTCTTCTTTAAGATGAAAGCTGTGACCATTTTTCATGTAGAAAATTCTGAATCCTTTAAGTTTAGAACTCCTAAAGTATGGATTAAGACAAAGGTCAGTTCATAATAGATACAATTATGGTGGTTGTGGTAGAACAGACACTAGGATTTGGAAGGAGGAGATTTTGGAAGGAGGAGCAAAAATGTTCTTTGTGGTAACATTTTTCCTGATAGGAACTATGGTCTTAGTCCTAAGGTTTTCTTTCTAGAGTCCAGGGCCTACTCTAAATTAACATATTGGTATTTTCAATTGTAGTGTTAATTAAAATAGTTTATCTATTAGAAGGGATAGTTGAATTTTCATCAAAGACTGAATTTTTTAAAATATTTTTTCTGAAGAAAAGTAGTATAGGGGTGGAGACATCTTGTTGCAAATCATGAGAGTATAATTTAAAGGAAATTATTTGCAAGTGTACCTGTGTTTCCTGAATTCAAAGCATGTTGTGTTTATTCTCAGGAACATTTGTAGATGTGACTATACATAGAGTTTATAGCATAATGATAAATAGCAGACACATTATTAGAAGTATCAATTCTAGGAAATGATTACCCATCTATCTTTTGTGTACTTATGGTGGATATACATGTGTGTTAGTACTGTATCATTTTAAGGAATGGAAAATCACTCCCCCAAACCTACCTGCCCCACTAAATTCTTGTGGATGTGTGTGTGTGTGTGTGTGTGTGTGTGTGTGTGTGTGTGTGTTTGGTGCTGGGGATTGAACCCAGGGCCTTATGCATGTGAGGCAAGCACTCTTATTATATCCTCAAACCCCCCCACCCACTAAATTCTTTAATTTAATAATGAGCACAGGAATAGGAGTCAACTTTTTTTTTTGGTATCGGGGATTGAACTCAGAGGCACTTGACCCCTGAGCCACATCCCCAACCCTATTTTGTATTTTATTTAGAGACAGGGTCTCACTGAGTTGTTTAGTACCTTGTTTGGCTGAGGTTGGCTTTGAACCCTTGATCTTTCTGCCTCAGCCTCCCAAGCTGCTGGGATTACAGGCATGTGCAAGCAGGAGCCAATTATTTATTTAATTTAAAAATTTTAATTTGTTTTACATGACAACAGACTGCATTACAATTCATATTACATATATAGTGCACAATTTTTCATATCTCTGGTTGTATACAAAGTAGAGTCACACCATTCGTGTCTTCATACATGTACTTAGAGTAGTGATATTCATCTCATTCTACTGTCTTTCCTGCCTCTGTGCCTTCTCCTATCTCTTCCCTTCCCAGGAGTCAATTTTAATTTGATCCACAGTACAGTCATTTAGCAGCCAAAGATTACTGCAAAATCCTTTGCAATCAACAAAGCCAGTAGGACTGGGGAATTCAATTGAGCAAATTATGTTAGGTGCATGTACAAATATCACATAATGAATCCTACTCTTATGTATACTTATTTTTTAAATTTTTTTTGTTGTTGGTTGTTCAAAACATTACATAGTTCTTGATATATCATATTTCACACTTTCATATTTCACAGTGGGTTATTCTTATGTATACTTATAATGCACCAATAAAACTAATTAAATAAAAAAGCCAGTGAATTGGGAACCATGAGTTTTTCTTTGTTCCTATTTTTATTTTTCCCCATTCAAAAAGATACAGTTTCTTTTCCCTGCAGTACTGGGAATTGAACCCAGGTCCTGACAAATATTAGGCAAGTGCTTCACCACTGAGCTACATCCCCGGCCTTCTAAAACTTTGAGACAGGATCTTGCTAAGTTGTCCAGTCTGGCCTTGAACTTGCCATCCTCCTTCCTCAGCTTCCTGAGAGCTGGGATTATAGGCACCACCACACTCCATTGTGTCTGGCTTCTTTCACACTGTACAACATCCTCAAGATTCATCCATATCATAGCATGTCTAATATTTCATTTCTTTTTATTGCCTAATAATTTTACCCAATAGTATCAATATACTACATTTTATTTGTTCATTCATCATTAGTTGATAGGCATTTTGTTGTTTTTACTGTTTGGCTATTATGCATAATGCTATTATGAAATTCATGTAAGGAGTTTTTGTGTGGACTTGTTTTTATAAACATGTCGTGGCTATGTATCTCAAAGTGGAATTGCTGGTCTGTATGTTTGAGGAACAGGAGTTTTTTTTTTTTTTAAATATTCTGGATAGTAGTCCCCCATTAGATATATGACGTGTAAAATTTTTTACCCTTCTGTGAGTTATCCTCCCTTTCTGGATGGTATACTTTTAAGCACAGAAATTTCAAAGTTTGATCAAATCCAATTTGTCTTTTTTTCCATTTGTTGCTATAGTTTTTGTTGCCATGGATAAGAAACTGTTATCTAATTCAAGGTCACAAAGATATACACCTATATTTTCTTCTAAAAGTTTCATAGTTTTAGTTCTTAAATTTAGAGTCTGATTAATTTCATGTAGAGGATCCAACTTCATTCCTTTGTATGTGGATATCCAATTGTCACACTACTGCTGACTGCAAAGGTTAATTTTTACCTCATGAACTGTCTTATTATCCTTGTTAAAAATCAATTATAGGGCTGGGGTTGTGGCTCAGTGGTAGAGCGCTTGCCTAGCAAGTGGGGGGCCCTAGGTTTGATCCTCAGCACCACATAAAAATAAATAAATAAAGGTATTTTGTCCAACTACAACTAAAAAATAAACATTTTTTAAAAAATCAGTTATAGGGGCTGGGATTGTGGCTCAGTGGTAAAGTGCTTGCCTAGCACACTAGTGCGAGGCCTGGTTTCTATCCTCAGCACCACATAAAAATAAATAAATAAAATAAAGGTATAAAAAATCAATTATATATATATACACACACACGTATATGTACATGTATATATATATATATACATTTTTGAACTCTCAAATTTTTTTCCATTGATGTATGCTTTTCTTCATTCTGGTGTCACACCATATCACAGTATCTTGATTTGTTGATTTCTTTTTTTGAAATCAGGATATGCAAGTACTCCAACTTGTTCTTTTATGATTGTTTGTCTATTCTGGGACTCTTGTATTTCCATATATTTTAAAAGTAGTTTGCCAGTTTTTGCAAGAAATGTAACTAGTGTTTGATAGGGATTGTATTGACTATGTATATCAATTTGGTGAGTAGAAGAGCTTACAATATTGTCTTGAAATCTCTGAGAACAAAAATGTCTTTCCATTTGTTTAAACCTTTTTGGCAATGTTTTATAGTTTTAGTGTGTAAAGCTTACATTTCTTTTGTTAAATTTATTTCTAATTTATTTTTTTGGTACTATTATAAGTGGAATCATTTTCTTAATTTCACTTTTAGATGGTTCACTGCTGGTGTATAGAAATATAATTGGTTTTTGTATATTGATCTTTTATTCTGTAATCTTTCTGATTAGGACTAGTAGTTTTTTTTTGTAGATTCCTTAGGATTTGCCATATGTAAGACCATGTCATCTGCAAACAGAGATGGCTTTACTTCTTCCTTTCTAATGAATTCCCTCCCTCCTTCCCTCCCTTCCTTCTTTCCTAATTTCTCCGGATATTATTGATTAGAAGTGAAGGTGCCAGCATCTTTGTTTTGTTCCTGATCTCATTGAAAAGTTTTTAGTTTTTTTTACCATTAAGTATGATATTAGTTGTACATATTTCATAGATGCCTTTCTCAGTTTTGGAGGTTTTCTTCTACTCCTTGTTTGTTGAGTATTTTAGTCACAAAAGGTGTTACATATTTCTTAAGACATTGAAAAAATTGATTAGTATTTATATATTTTCCCACATAGAAAATATTCATAATACTGATCTTTCAAAGTTTTTACTAATCAATTTCTCTCTTTTACTCTAAGAGGAAAATAGGTAGACATAAGAGTTATTTGCAATAAATTATATTTTTTGAAATTCAAAATACTCTTGAATAGTTAATGATATTCTTTATTAAAAATTACAAAATGGGCTGGGGGTGTAGAGAAGTAGCATGCATGAGGCCCTGAGTTTTATCCCCAGCACTGCCGAAAAGGGGGAAAAAAAAAACTTTAGAAATGTGTTGAAATGGATTTTTTAGGAGATTCATTCATTTTTTAATCCCTTTTA
The DNA here is from genome assembly GCF_048772815.1 of Callospermophilus lateralis. Classification (NCBI taxonomy): domain Eukaryota; kingdom Metazoa; phylum Chordata; class Mammalia; order Rodentia; family Sciuridae; genus Callospermophilus; species Callospermophilus lateralis. Next base: position 32,542,815 of record NC_135313.1, on the reverse strand, counting down.
AATAAAAGGGATTATTTTAAGTGAATCTTGAGATTCTTATCCTAGTCAAATTTCAGTGATTTGTGATTTCATAGCTCATATTTATCATATGATTTTCCAATATGAAACGTCTTACTCAGCAATTATTCCATTTCCCTCCTCAGAACCTGTTTCACTCCAGTTATAGGCAACTACTAATCTATTTTCTATTTCTATATTTCTACTTATTTTAAACAATTTATATAAATGGAATCATACAATTTGTGGTCTTTTGTGACTAGCTTCATGTTCATTAACATTATAGTATACATCTATATTTTCTTCCTTGTTTTTCTTTACTGTAGCAAAAAAATGTATAATATAAAATTTACCTTCCCACTATTTCCAATATACAGTACAATATTGTCAACCACATGTTCATTGCTGTGTAACAGATCCCCCAAATCCCCTATCTGCCTGACTGAAATTCTATATTCACCAAACTCAACTCCCCATTACCTCTTCCCCAAGTCCTTGGCTACTACCATTTTACTATCTGTTCCTATGAATTTGACTGTAGGTACTTCATATAAGTAGAATCATTCAGTATTTGACCTTTTGTGACTGGCTTATTTCTCTTATCATAATGTCCTGGATGTTCATCCCTGCTGTAGCATATGACAGGATTTACATATTTTTATTGTTGTAGTTTTTGTTTTTGGTGCTGGGAATTGAACCCTGGATATCACACACGCTAAGCAAGCACTCTACTATTGAGCCACACTCCAAGATCAGTTTATTTTTTTAAAATGACTGAATGATATTCCATTATGTGTATATGTCACATTTTGTTTATCCATTGATAAACATTTAACTTGTTTCCATCCCTGACAATTATGAATAATATTGAAGTAAATATGGATGGTATGGACAGTTTTGTGCCCTCCTCAAATTTATATGTTGAAAGTAAATTCCAATGTGACTATGTTTGGAGAATTGGACCTGTGAGGAGGTGATAAAGGTTACATGAGATCATAAAATTAGGGTCTCATCTATTAGGGCTGATTCCCTTTTAAGAAGCACAAGATACCAGATCTCTTTTTTAACACCATATGAAGACAGAGAGAGAAGGTGGCTATCTGAAAGATGGGAGGTGGGAGTAGGTGGGGATGGGATGGGAGTCCTCACCAGGAAATGATGGCCAGCACTTTGACCTTGGCCTTCCCTGATTAGATTTTAGTACCCAGTCTATGGTATTTACAGCTCAAGCCGACTGGATATAATGAGTATACAAATGAATCTTTGAAATTCTGTATTCAGTTCTTTTTGGATATATACCCAGAAGTAGAATTGTTGGATTATGTGGTAGTTCTCTTTTTAATTTTTGAGGAACTTCCATACTATTTTACATAACATTTTACATTTCTACCAACAATGCACCAGAGCTAGTTTGTCCACATCTTTGTCAACACATATATTCTGTTTTTCTATGTGGACGTTCTATTTGGTATGAGGTAATACCTTATGGTTTTGTTATGCATTTCCATGATAGTTAGTGATGGTGAGCATCTTTTCATATGCTTTTTTTTTCCATTTGAATATCTTTGAAGAAATTTATATTCAAGTCTTTTGCTCATTTTTAATCAAATTATTTTGTTGTTACTGAGTTGTAGGAGTTCCTTATATATTCTACATATTAACTCCTTATATATGTGTGTGTGTGTGTGTGTGTGTGTGTGTATATATATATATATATATATATATATATATATACATACATATATAAGCTTATTAATAGTTTTTCCCATTCCGTAGATTTCTTTTTCATTTTGTTGATTTTTTTTTCTTCGTTACATAGAAATTTGTAAGTTTTGTTCGGTTCCATTTGGTATTCCATGTGTGAAATCACTGAGAAATCTAATATTACAAAGGTTTTCCTCTAGGAGTTATATGGTTCTAGGTCTTACATTTAATTCTTTAATATATTTTGACTTTTTGCATATACTATAAGGGTCCAACTTCATTATTTTGCATGTGGATATCCATTTTCCCAGCCATCTGTTGAAGAGGCCACCCTTTCTCTGTTTTTAGTCCTTGCATGCTTGTCAAAGGTCTTTTGACCATATGCAAGGGTTTATTTCTGGACTTTCTGTTCTGTTGGTCTGTATAACTCTTTATGCCAGTACCATATTGTTTGATTTCTATAGCTTTTATGTGTTTGGAAATCAGGAAGAGTGAGGCCTCCAGCTTTATACTTTCTCAGGATTTTGTTTAGGATCTGTTGAGTTAACATATGAGTGCTTCATTTCTTTTTAGTATCAAATAATACTCAATTGTGGGAATGTACCCACACATTTTATTATACATTTACCAACTGATAGAGATTTGGGTTGTCTTTACAGTTTGGCTATTATGAATTATGCTGCCATGAACATTTCTGTGTAAGTTTTTATGTGGGCATATGTTTTCAGTTCTCTTAGGTATGTATGTAGAAGAGTAATGCTGAATTATTTGGTAACTTTATTATTAACCTTTTGAGGAACTTTGAGATTGTTTTTCAAAGTGGTTGTACCATTTTATACTCCCAACAGCAATACTGAGGTTTCCAATTTTTTTATAACCACACCCAAACTTGCTATTGTTGGCTTTCATTTAGTCTTCTAGCATAGGTGCTACTGTAATTTTCTTTATATAAAAGATTAAAAAAAATTTTCAAAATTGGTACCATAGAAAAAGTACTTTTTATGTTTATTCCTATTTCCAAACAGGTGATACTTTCTCTGCCTACTCCTTTGAAAAATGTATTACATTGTAATTCCCTTCAAATCAGCATTTTCTTCCTTTAGCACTATTAACATCTTTTGCCAAACAAATTTGTGTGTGTCGGGTATGGGGGGCACATGGAGATATATGTCCATTGTAAGATTTTTAGCAGTTTCCCTGACCTCTGCCCACAAATGTCAGTGGCACCATACCCAATGGTTGTGACCACCACAAAATATCTGCAGATCTCTTCAAATGTCTCCTGGGAAATAAAATTGTACCTGGTAGAGAACTTTATCACTTTAAAGAGAAGGATAGTTTTATTCTTCATTCATATATTTTTATTTGACTAGATTTTGCTTTTTTTCCTCATTAACAGTTATTTAATTTTGCTCAACAAAATTTTAATATTTGAAATGTACAAAATAAGTTATTGCCTTAAATTCTTGCCAAATAATTCTTAGGGGAGTATTTCCTCAGTGAATTTGAGCATATATTCATAGAATAGAGATAGACCGTTTTCATTTTATTTATTTACCTTTTCTTAGGAAGTTTGTTTTTGAAGTAAAGATTTTGGGGGAGCAGTTAGAGTTGTGAAGAAAATTTTAGACTTTTATAACCAGAGGCATTAGATGAGACATTAAATACAATTTAGATGAGTTAGATGAGACATTTAAAGACATTAAAGATCAGAAAAGTTATGTATTTTGTTTCAAGTAAGCTTGTAACCTGATTGGTAACATAGATAAGGCTGAAAAATACATGGTTTGATTTCTTTGGGAAGGAAAGAGATTTGCACCTACTGCCTCCTCCTTCCCTTACTCCTCCTACTCCTCCTCAGTAAACTTATTTAATGCTAAGGTATGGAAAGTTCATTTATAGTCACACTTTGCTTCTCACATGGAAATAATTGGTAGGTGGATTATAATGATTAACATAAAAAAGACAATGAGAAAATAAAATAAATTTTATTTATTTACCAGATCTCTGGAAGGAAAAGACCTTTCTATATTTAGGGTCATTGAAAAATAAACTCAAAAGGAAATCCTGATAGATTGACCATATAAAAGTTGGACCTTTTGCATTTTAACAAAACAAAACCTCTATGTTCCATTATGTCATCTGGAAGAGTTATTTTCCAGTTCAATACTGTATCTGTTGTACGATGGAAAACACCTTCCCCCCAGTTTAATTTTTTAAAATTATTTTTGGAGTGAATCATTTTATGAGAAATACATTTGTTCCTATATTTATTCAGGCAAGGATTTCATCTGAAAGATCAGCTGGATACAGTAAAAACCTAGAGTTTACTTTTAAGAATAAGGTATCCAGCAGTATGAATATTCATTTATTTGTATTTCAATATAGATATTGTAGGTATCCACAGTATCTCAATAATGTTTGATCAAATAATATGGTATAACTAGGTCTTTAAAAAAAAATAGTACTGGGGGATTGAATTTAGGGCTTTGCACATGTTGAACAAGTGCTCTAGCACTGACCTATGTCCCCAGGCCTGGGCAGCATTTTACCAGTACAGTCGATAGCAACAATTTATCATCCCCACAATTTTCCATTTTGCCTGTTTGTCATTGTTCCTGCTCCCACCCATCAGTCCAAAGAATTATTATATGTGTTTTGTCTCTCTCTAGTTCTCTTTGCAGTATTTTATATATGTGAAATACATTTATAAAGTTAAATAATATAGAATTAATTTAAAAGTATATCTTCTGCTTTTTCATCTTAAAAATCACTTTTGTAATGCATTCGACTTTTTCATATTTGTCTAGTATTTCATGTGTGCATGATGGGATTATATATTTTTAGAGACATTTCATGTTTCCCATTCTGGTCTTAAACTCATGATTTCAATTAATTTTCCTGCCTCAGCTTCCCACATAGCTGGGACTATAGGCACACCACCTCACCCAGCTTACTGTGCTGTCTTTTGTGTTTAGTTCATTCTTTTTATTGCTAAGTAGTAGTATTTAGGCTACTATGAATAATGAGGCTATGAATGAATCTTATATACTAGTCTAGATATGAACATGTGTTATCATTCCTTTGAGAACTTTGGAATAAAATTCCTCAGTTGCATGGTAAGCATGTATTTTTATAAGAAATTGCTTAAATTTTTTGTAAAGTGGCTATAATATTTTGCATTTTCAGTAGTGTATTCCAGCTCTTCCTGAATTTGTTTTTATATAAAATTTATAAAGATTTTCGTAAGTTTGTGTAGTCTTTTTTTTTTAGTTATAAATGGACACAACACTTTTGTTTATTTACTTTTGTGTGGTGATGAAGATCAAACCTAGTGCATCATACATGGTAGGCAAGCACTCTATCACTGAGCCACAATCCCAGCCTCAGTTAGTGTGTTCTTTAAGTGAAACTCTTTTGGGTGCAGATGTTTTGTGGAGGTTGCCAGTATTTTTTAGAGAATTACAAAAGTGATCTTGTTACTTTGGATCAAATAGTCAACTCTTTTACTAAACCTTCTTTTTTTAAAAATTATTTTTTAGAAGTAGTTGGACACAATACCTTTATTGTATTTATTTATTTTTATGTGATGCAGAGGGTCGAACCCAGAGCCTCACACGTGCTAGATGAGCGCTCTACTGCTGAGCCACAATCCCAGCCCTTAACCTTCTTTTGCACTTTTTAATCTTCAAAATCAATCAATCTCTTAGGAAACTAGATATTTTTAAAAGAATTGTAAGTAGTGACAGACTAGCTGTGTTGCATCACCATGTATTTCATAACATTATACAGATCCCTTTTTTATAGGTACCCCTCAAGATATACAAATATAATTTTATGCAATAACTGTAAGCTAAAAAATTAATATATTGTGGAGGTCATTATATGTGTAAAATAATTTAAAATTTCTAAAATTTTCTATTTGCTTATTTTTTGAATTGAAAGTATAAATCATAATGATGGGCCTATTAGGGCTTCATTTTTATATAGTATCAATTTAATTAAAAAGTGTATTAACAGTAATAGAATTTAGTTCTTCTAGAATTTTTTTGTATACATACACACATAAATTTACAAAAATGAAGTTGTTTTGTCAGCATTTAATATGGTCTTTTCAATTTAAAAACAAATTATAGGTTTTCCCCCCAATTCAGCAAATCAAACCTAAACAATTTTTTGTGGCTGCATAATGTTTTGGGATGTACTATAATTTTGATAACCTAAATGTTTATTGATAGAAAACTTATATATACACACATATATAAATTTACCATTATGAATAATGCTCCAGTAAGTGCATTTATACATTTTTGTATATTAGTTCTTTATTTCCTTAGTATAAAATTTTGAAAGGGAATTTAGGATCTTAAGAGTAGTTACATTTAAGGGCTGGGGTTGTGGTTCAGAGGTAGAGTGCTCGCCTAGCACATGCGATGCCCTGGGTTCGATCCTCAGCACCACATAAAAATAAATAAGTAAAGATATTGTGCCCGACTAAAAAATAAATCTTTAATTTTTAAAAAAGTTTTTACTGATTTTTAAAAAGATAAGTGACAGTGGAATGTATTACATTTGTTATTACACATATAGAACATAATTTTTCATATCTCTGGTTGTATATAAAGTATGTTCACACCAATTCGTGTCTTCATACATGTACTTTGGATAGTGATGTCCATCATATTCCACCATCCTTGCTAACCCCTTGCTCTCTCCCTTCCCCTCCCACCCCTCTATCCTATCTAGAGTTCATCTTTTCCTCCCATGTTCACCGTCCCTACCCCACTATGAGTCAGTCACCTTATATCAGGGAATATATTCGGCATTTGATTTTTTGGGGGATTGACTAACTTCGCTTAGCATTATCTTCTCCAACTCCATCCATTTACCTGCAAATGCCATGATTTTATTCTCTTTTATTGCCGAGTAATATTTCATTGTGTATATATGCCACATTTTTTTTTATCCATTCATCTATTGAAGGGCATCTAGGTTGGTTCCATAGTTTAGCTATTGTGAATTGTGCTGCTATAAACATTGATGTGGCTGTGTCCCTGTAGTGTGCTGTTTTTAAGTACTTTGGGTACAGATCTAGGAGAGGGATAGCTGGGTCAAATGGTGGTTCCATTCTCAGTTCTCCAAGAAATCTCCATACTGCTTTCCATATTGGCTACACCAGTTTGCAGTCCCACCAGCAATGTACGAGTGTGCCTTGTTCCCCACATCCTCGCCAACACTTATTGTTGTTTGTCTTCATAATAGCTGTCATTCTGACAAGAGTGAGATGATATCTTGGTTTTGACTTGCATTTCTCTAATTGCTAGAGATGATGAACATTTTTTCATATATTTGTTGATTGATTGTATATCCTCTTCTGAGAAGTGTCTTTTCAGGTCCTTGGCCCATTTATTGATAGGGGTGTTTTTTTTTGGTGTTCAGCTTTTTGAGTTCTTTATATATCCTAGAGAGTAGTGCTTTATCTGATGCGTGAGGGGTAAAAATTTGCTCCCAAGATGTAGGCTCTCTATTCACCTCACAGATTGTTTCTTTTGCTGAGAAAAAACTTTTTGGTTTGAATCTATCCCATTTATTGATTCTTGATTTTAATTCTTGCACTATAGGAGTCTTATTAAGGAAGTTGGGGCATAATCCCACATGATGAAGATTAGGGCCTACTTTTTCTTCTGTTAGTTGCAGTGTCTCTGGTTTAATTACTAAGTCCTTGATCCACTTTGAGTTGAGTTTTGTGCATGGTGAGAAATAGGAGTTTAATTTCATTTTGTTGCATATGGATTTCCAGTTTTCCCAGCACCATTTGTTGAAGAGGCTATCTTTACTCCAGTGCATGTTTTTGGCACCTTTGTCTAATGTATGATAAATTTAATTTTGTGGGTTAGTCTCTGTGTTCTCTATTCTGTACCATTGATCTACCATTGTTACCATTGGCACCATTGGTCTTAAGAGTAGTTACATTTAGGGGCTGGGGTTGTGGCTCAGCGGTACACGTAGCATATGCAAGGCCCTGAGTTCCATCCTCAGCACCACATAAAAATAAATAAATAAAGATATTGTGTCCAACTAAAAAATATATTAAAAAAGAGTAGTTACATTTAAAAATTTATTTTATATCTCGCCAGTAAGGTTATAGCAAAGTATATAAGTAAAGAATATTTCCAGCACCAGGTGAGGTGGTGCCCATCTATAATGCCAGCAGCTCTGGGGGCAGAACCAGGAGAATTGCGAATTCAAAGCCAGCCTCAGAATTTAGTGAGGCCATAAGAAACTCAGTGAGACCCTGTCTCTAAATAAAATATTAAAAAGGGCTGGGGATGTGGCTCAGTGGTTAAGTGCCCCTGGGTTCAATCCCTAGTACGGAAAAAAAAAAAAAAAGAATATTTCTAGGATATTCTAAAATTCACTCTTCATTTAAGAGTAGTCAGTAGGAATGATACCTTTTGCAGCATGAGTGTTAAAACTTAAGCCAACTAAAACTAAAAAATAGATATTAAAAAAAACCTTAAGCCATCCAAAGTCTTCCTATGAAGTTCTTATTTACTTATTTGTTGATGTGCTAATGACATCTGCTTACATCACTGAATATAAACACCTTGAAGGTAGGATACTGCTTTATTCCCACTGTATTTCCAGATTTAGAAAATTGCCTGGTACATAGCAGGCACTTAATAAATATTTGACTTTTTAATGGCTGATCATTATTGAAGCCTCCAAGATATAAAAGCCTCTGATTAAAGGTTTGGGTCTGGCTTATCTGCTTTTGTGTGGTTTAGCTTTGCTCTGAATTAGGGGAGAAAAAAATGTTTTATTTCTGTTTGAAAGAACCAAGATTAACTGACATGTATTGTCATCTTAGAATTGATTTGTGTGTGGGGGGATGGGGGATGGACATGAATCACATTTTGGTTGCCTTTCTCTTTAGGCATCTGTGCAGAAAAGGGTTAAAATTATGGGCCTGAGACTACTACACTTAGAGCACTATTTGGCCTTTGGCTGGCATCTGGGAATTTAGACTTAGAAAGTTTTCCCACCATTCCTAACCAGTAAAAGTAGTTTACTATACCTGAATTGTTTGTGCAAAAAAATATGGTTGATGTTGAACATCTCTTTTTCTTTGGGGGTGGGGTCTGGCATTTTGGTATGTGCTAGGCTGAGTATCTGTACATGACCAACCCTCCAATAAAAATTTTGGAAACTGAGTCTTCGATAAGCTTCCTTAGACAATATTTCACATGTTGTCACTATATTCAGTGCTAGATGAATTAAGTGCATCCAGTGTGGGTCCGGGGGGAGAATACTCTTGGAAGCTTGCATATTATTTTCTCCAGACTTTGACTCTTGTGGCTTTTCCCTTTGCTGATTTTGGTTTGTATTTTTTTTTTAAATATTCTTTTAGTTGTAGATGGACACAATATCTTTATTTATTTATTTTTTTTAATGTGGTGCTGAGGATCAAAACCAATGCCTTACACTTGCAAGGCAAGTGCTCTGCCACTCTAAAGCCCCAGCTCCTTGGTTTGTATTGTGTTACTGGAATAAATTATAGCCCTGAGTACGACATTGTGCTGAGTTTTGAGACTCTCTGGGACTCCCAGCATAGCAGATTTAGGAAAATCCCAAAAGCCTTACGAAGATTTTAATCATTTTCCAACTGTGCTCTTTCTTTGATATTGTGGAAATGCTCAGCAGAATGACAGTTTAATGTGGTGTAATCTGGATATAGAAATATTTAAATTAAGGCATAATTATTTCATTTTTAATAGGATTATTTTCTTTACAAAAGTATTTTTCGTACTATCAGAAAATCAGGGACTTTACTTGATTTTTATAATCTGTAATTTTGAGTTTATACCAAAATTAATGGGGATATTTTGGTTAAATTAAGATACTTTCTCCTTTGTACATTTCATAACAGAATTGTAGTGATACTCTGAAATCCCAGTTTTGTTTGTCCTGAGAAATTTGTTCTCTGGGAAAGGGATATTATTGCTTCAGTTATTTGCTCTATTTCTGCAAGGTTCCTGTTTTGTTTATTTTAGATAGTTCATTTTGACACTTACATAAACAGAAGCCAAACATGCAGCATACCCAGAATTAGTCCCTGAACTTTGTTCCAGGGTAAAGATAAGGCATTTAGACTTTTCCAGTACAGATAAATATATCACAGCTACTGGAAAATGAGTGTTATGTGACTCTTGGATTGTTTAGATATAGAATGATAGTGAATATCTTTAAAAATTCCTGTCAGCAAAACTTAAGGAAAAATTTATATTTATCCATAGTACCTACTTTTAAGAGGATTATAGATTAGATACAAGATTCTGGGACACAGTAAAATATCTCTTTGTGTTTAACAGATGTTCTAAGTAGATGATAACCACTAGTAGTCATTTCTTTCATTTTCACATTTTCTTTATTAAAGAAATTGACTTCATTTTTATTTGACATGTATATTTTCTGCATTCTCTAAACCAGTTTTCTTATTAATTTGATTCTTCAATTTGAATCTGCCTGGAAGTAAACATTTTTTGTTTGTTTGTTTGTTTTGTGGTACTGGGGATCTAACCAGGGGCTTGTACATGCTAGGGCCTTGCACATGCTAGGGCCTTGTACATGCTAGGTAAGTGCTTTACCACTGAGCTGCACCCCCAGCACCCGCCCCCCCGCCCCAGTGGCCTGGAACTTACTATCCTTCTTGCTTGCCTCCTGAGTAGTGGGTGTTATAAGTGTACGTTACCACCCCAGCTAAACTGTCATTTACAATTATAGTATTTGTGCCTGTCAAATCTTTCCAGTATATAAATTAGCTAACATTAGAGATTTTTTTGTAGATTTAATGTGAAAAAGCTGTTCTCTAGAATTGTGTATAACTTAGAAAGTTTTAGACTTATGGATCTAGCTTGGTTGTTGGAAGTGTATGTAGGCTGTCTTCAAAATGTTGGGCTGAGGGCTGGGGATGTGGCTCAAGTGGTAGCGCGCTCGCCTGGCATGCATGCAGCCCGGGTTCGATCCTCAGCACCACATACAAACAAAGATGTTGTGTCCGCCGATAACTAAAAAATAAATATTAAAAATTCTCTCTCTCTCTCTCTCCCTCCCTCTCTCACTTTCTCTTTAAAAAAAAAAAATGTTGGGCTGAGTAAGTAAGGCAAATATAGGTTGTTTTCATACTTTTTCTTTGCTAAAATTCTTTTGTCTCCCTTCTTTAAGACTTCCCTATTGGGCTGGGGTTGTAGCTCAGTGATAGAACCCTTGCCTAGCATTGGTGAGGCACTGGGTTCGATCCTTAGCACCAGGTTCTATCCTCAGCACTGGGTTTGATCCTCAGCACCACATAAACAACAAACACATAAAAAATAAAGGTTAAATTCTAAAAAAAAAAAAAAAGAAAAGAAAAAAGACTTCCCTATTGATTGAACAAACTTTCTTCATTGTCTTTTCTAAGCTTACATTTTATTTGGATACCCATTTATCAAACTTTTTTCCAGCTTCTACCTGGTAATTCACTTCTACAAGCCTGACACTTCTAGCTTGCTTTTAGTTAATTGGCAAAGTTATCTATATTTTTGCATAACTTTTAATAAACATGAATATCATAGCTCTGTTTATTTCTTTTTCTTTTTTTTTTTTAAGAATCCACTCTCTTATTATTATTATTATTTTTAGTTTTAGATGGACACAATATCTTTATTTTATTTGTTTATTTTTGTGTGGTACCAGGGATCCAACTCAGTGTCTCATGCATGCTAGGCAAGTATTCTACCACCAAGTCACAACCCTGACCCCAGCTCTGTTTATCAAATGAATAAAAATAATAACAAATTAAATATTATTTAGATTTTTTTTGAGGGGGGGACATGGGTTTCACTCTGCTTCCTTGACTAGTCTTGGACTCTTCGGCTCAAATGAATCTTCATCCTCCCAAATAATTGGGACTTTAGGTTCATTCACTGCATGGCTAGCATTCATAGATTGATTGTGTATCTGAACATTATTTGAAATTAAACTAAAAAAAAAGTTTAAGTTGTTTTGTATTTGGCATTAGAATATTCACGTTGTTAAGAAAAAGAAAACTCGTGTGTGTGTGTGTGTGTGTGTGTGTGTGTGTGTAAATAAGTAAATCTGTTAGCATTTGCAATTAGTTCAGTCTTCCTAGGTTAGAGAGGGACTAAAATGAAACTTCACCTCTGAAAGTCTACTCCTCGGAATGAGCTGTGCAGTTGACACAAAAATGTTAATTCCAGGATAAAGAAGAAATAAGAAAATAGAATTTTGAATCAGAGCAGCAGTTCATTTGACCAAGTAATGATTGACTGGATTCTATTGTCTGGCCTATGGTAAAGAAAAGAAAAAAAATCAATTCCCTTTTCTACCCTCTTATTTTGTAAAACATGTCTACATTACTTGGATTATTATGTATATTTTAGTTTTCTTTTTTTTTTAGCATTTAGTTACATTTTATTCTTTTTTTCCTTTTTTTAATTGGTTGTTCAAAACATTACAAAGCTCTTGACATATCATATTTCATACATTAGATTCAAGTGGGTTATGAACTCCCATTTTTACCCCAAATACAGATTGCAGAATCACATCGGTTACACATCCACATTTTTACATAATGCCATATTAGTAACTGTTGTATTCTGCTACCTTTCCTATCCTCTACTATCCCCCTCCCCTCCCCTCCCATCTTCTCTCTCTACCCCATCTACTGTAATTCATTTCTCTCCTTGTTTTTTTTTCCCATTCCCCTCACAACCTCTTATATGTAATTTTGTATAACAATGAGGATCTCCTTCCATTTACATGCAATTTCCCTTTTCTCTCCCTTTCCCTCCCACCTCATGTCTCTGTTTAATGTTAATCTTTTCCTCCTGCTCTTCCTCCCTGCTCTGTTCTTAGTTGCTCTCCTTATATCAAAGAAGACATTTGGCATTTGTTTTTTAGGGATTGGCTAGCTTCACTTAGCATAATCTGCTCTAATGCCATCCATTTCCCTGCAAATTCCATGATTTTGTCATTTTTTAGTGCAGAGTAATACTCCATTGTGTATAAATGCCACATTTTTTAATCCATTCATCTATTGAAGGGCATCTGGGTTGGTTCCACAGTCTAGCTATTGTGAATTGTGCTGCTATGAACATCGATGTGGCAGTATACCTGTAGTACGCTCTTTTAAGGTCTTCAGGGAATAGTCTCAGAAGGGCAATAGCTGGGTCAAATGGTGGTTCCATTCCCAGCTTTCCCAGGAATCTCCATACTGCTTTCCAAATTGGCCGCACCAATTTGCAGTCCCACCAGCAATGTACAAGAGTACCCTTTTCCCCACATCCTGCCAGCACTTGTTGTTGTTTGACTTCATAATGGCTGCCAATCTTACTGGAGTGAGATGGTATCTTAGGGTGGTTTTGATTTGCATTTCTCTGACTGCTAGAGATGGTGAGCATTTTTTCATGTATTTGTTGATTGATTGTATGTCCTATATTTTAGTTTTCCTGTCTTCTTTTTTGTTGTTGTTGTTGTATGCCTTTCATTTGTATCATAGTAAGAATGGACAGACAAGTCAAGAACAGTTATTCAATTCCAGTAGCAGTATTCAAATCTTTTCACACCATTGTAGAAAGGATATGTGGTGGGCAAATTAACTTTTCCTGACTTCTTAATTTTTGTGTTTTGTTTCTAATTTTAATACTTCTAGTAACAGGTGTGGTAGCATTTCTTTCTTTTTTTCTTTTTTTTTTTGGTGACAAGAATCTTGCTGTGTTGCTCATGCTGGCCTCAAACTCCTGACTCCAAGTGATCCTCCCACTCAACCTTCTGAATAGCTAGGATTTACAGCTGCATGTGCTAATATGTCTGGCTTAGTTGCATTTTTAATGTAAAATTCACATTTTTCATATGAAAGCTTATTTGACAAACACCTAATTCCACCTCCCCCACTTGGTGCTAGGAATTGACTGGGACCTTGCACAGGCCAGGCAAGTACTCTACAACTGAGCCATAATCCTAGCACTGATTATTTTTAATATAGGGAAAGAGAAGAGAGAAAACTGGATGGACAGTCTTTGATCTTTGGCATGCTTCTAGGAATGGCTGACCCACACAAGAGTTTTATATTCAAGGGTCCTAGGCATCAAAGGGGAAAGATTATGCTTTTTGTTCTCTTAACCTTCTTACAAAGGATTCGTCTTTGTTCAAATAACAACTATAATAACAAAAATTCCCAAATTATAATATCTCATCTCAGATATTTAATGCCATAATTATCTGATATTTTGTCATATTTAATTGCATTTACACATGAGGACTACCTTGAATGATTCTGCAATACAAGATTTCATGGTACAAGACAGTTTATTTTAGAACTACTAATTGCTAGAGATGATGAACATTTTTTCATATATTTGTTGATTGAATGTATATCCTGCTGAGAAGTGTCTGCTCAGCTACTTAGCCCATTTATTGATTGGGTTGTTTGTTTTTTTGGTGATAAGATTTTTGAGTTCTTTATATATCCTGGAGATTTGTGATCTATCTGTGCTTGTGGCAAAAATTTGCTACCAAAACGTAGGCTCTTTCTTAACCTCACTGAGTTTTTCTTTTGCAGAGAAGAAGCTTTTTAGTTTGAGTCCATCCCATTCATTAATTCTTGATTTTATTTCTTGCACTTTAGGAGTCTTGTTAAGGAAGTTGGGGCCTAATCCCATGTGGTGAAGATTTGGGCCTACGTTTCCTCTATTAGGCGAAAGGTCTCTGGTCTAATTCCTAGGTCCTTGATCTACTTTGAGTTGAGTTTTGTGCAGTGTAAGAGATAGGGGTTTAATTTCATTTTGTTGCATATGGATTTCCAGTTTTTCCAGCACCATTTGTTGAAGAGGCTATCTTTTCTCCAATCTATGTTTTTGGCATCTTTGTCTAATATAAGATAACTGTAATTATGTGAGTTTGTCTCTGTGTCCTCTATTCTGTACCATTGATGTACAAGTCTATTTTGGTGCCAATGTATTTTGTCAAATGCTTTCTCTGCATCAATTGATATAATCCTTATGATTCTTATCTTTAATTATTAATGTGATGAATTATATTTTTTGATTTCCATATGTTGAACCAACCTTGCATTCCTGGAATGAACCCCACTTGATCATGGTGCAGTTTTTAAAATATTTTTTTGTATGCAATTTCCCAGAATTTTATTAAGAATTTTTGCTCAATGTTCATCAGGGATATTGGTCTGAAATTTTCTTTCTTTGATGTGTCTCTACCTTGTTTTGTATCAGGATGATATTAGCTTCATAGAATGAGTTTGGAAAGGTTCCTTCCTTTTTCTATTTCATTCAATAATTTGAGGAGTAGTAGTATTAATTCTTTTTTGTAGGTCTTGTAGAACTCAGCTGTGAATCTGTCCAGTTCGGGGCTTTTCTTGTTTGGTAGGCTTTTGATGGCACATTCTATTTCTTTGTTTGAAATTGATCTGTTTAAATGTGTATGTCCTCTTGAATTAGTTTTGGTTGATCATATGCCTCTAGAAATTTGTCAGTGTTTCTATTGTCAGTTTTTCTATTTTACTGGAGTATAAATTTCAAAATAGTTTCTAATTCGTCTTCTGTATTTTAATAGTGTTTGTCGTGATATATCCTTTTCCATCACAAGTTTTAGTAATTTGAGTCTTCTCCCTCCTTTTCATTAGGGTGGCTAAGAGTTTTTCAATTTTATTTATTTTTCAAAGAATAGCTTTTTGTTTTGTCAAAGTTTTTAATTGTTTCTTTTGTTTCAATTTCATTGATTTTCCCCCTGATTTTAATTATTTCCTGTCTCCTACAACTTTTGGTGTTGGTTTGTTCTTTTTACAGGGCTTTGAGATGTAATATCAGGTGGCTTATTTGTTGACTTTTTCTTCTTTTAATGAATGAGGTTAATGCAGTGAACTTTCTTGTTAGCACTTTCTTCAGAGTGTCCCATAGATTTTGATAAGTTGTATTGGAGTTCTCATTTATCAGGTATTGGGGTAGGTTCTCTTTCTAATTTTATCTTTGATTCCTAGTTTCATTCCATTATGGTCAGATAGACTAATGCAGGGTAGCATCTCTCTCTCTCTCTCTCTCTCTCTCTCTCTCTCTTTTGTATTTGCTAAGACTTACTTTTTGGCATAACTTATGGTCTATTTTGGAGAAGGATCCATATGCTGCTGGGAAGAAAGTATATTCACTCATTGATGGATGGAATATTATATATCTTTCTTTTAAGTCCAAATTATTGATTGTATTATTGAGTTCTGTAGTTTCTTTATTTAGTTTTTGTTTGGAAGATCTATCCAGTGGTGAGTGAGGTGTTTTAAAGTCACTCAGTATTATTGTGTTGTGGTCTATTTGGTTCTTGTATTGAAAAGGGTTTGTTTGACGTACATAGATGCCCCATTGTTTGGGGTGTAGATATTTATGATTGTTATGTCCTATTGATGTATGAATCCCTTAAGCAGTATGAAATGTTCTTGTTTATCCCTTTTCACTAGCTTTGGTTTGAAGTCCAGTTTATCTGATATGAGGACGGAAACCTCTGCTTGTTTACACAGTACATGTGAGTGGTATGTTTTTCCACCCTTTCACCTTCAGTCTGTGGATGTCTGTTCCTGTGAGATGAGGCTGTTGAAGGCAGCATATTGTTCATTGAGTCTTTTTTTAAAATCCAATCTGTCAGTCTGTGTCTTTTAATTGATGAGTTTAGGCCATTCACATTCAGGGTTATTATTAAATTATGATTTGCATTTCCAGACATTTTGATTTATTTTTGATTTTTAACTTACTAGGTTTCTCCTTTGATTAGCCTTTCCTTTGGTGTAGTTCCTCCCTTTACTGATTTTCATTGTTGTTTTTCATTCCTCTTCCTGGAATATTTTGCTGAGGATGCTCTATAGTACAGGCTTTCTCGCTATAAATTCTTTTAACTTTTGTTTATCACGAAAGGTTTTTATTTATAATCATCAAATCTGAAGCTTAATTTTGCTGCATATAAGATTCTTGGTTGGCATCCATTTCCTTTCAGAGCTTGGCATATGTTATTCCAGGACTTCCTGGCTTTGAGGGTCTGGGTTGAATAATCTGCTGAAATAAGAACTGGTCTCCTCCTATATGTGATTTGATTTCTGTCTCGTGGCCGTTAAGATTCTATGCTTAATATGTATAGTATGCATTTTCATTATAATGTTGCCTTGGTGTAGATCTGTTGTAATTTTGAATATTTGGTGTCCTATAAGCCTCTTGTATTTGATTTTCCAATTCGTTCTTCATGTTTGGGAAATTTTCTGATATTATTTCATTGAAGAGATTGCATTTCCTTTGGTTTGAATCTCTGTGCCTTCCTCTATCCCAATAAATACTAGATTTGGTCTTTTGATGCTATCCCATAATTCTTGGATGTTCTGTTCGTAGTTTCTTACCATCTTTACTGTGTGGTAACTTTATTTTCAAGATTATATACTTTGGGAAGGAGACCCTCATTGTTTTATAAAATTACTTATAAGAGGAGGTGAGGGGAAAGGGAAAAAAAACAAGAGAGAGAAATGAATTACAGTAGATGGGGTAGAGAGAAAAGATGGGAGGGGAGGGGAGGGGAGGGGGGATAGTAGGGGATAGGAAAGGCAGCAAAATACAAGAGACACTAGTATGGCAGTATGTATAAACGAGGATGTGTAACCGATGTGATTCTTCAATCTGTATACAGGGTAAAAATGGGAGTTCATAACCCACTTGAATCAAATGTATGAAATATGATATGTCAAGAGCTTTGTAATGTTTTGAACAACTAATAAAAAAGAATAAGTCATTAATTGACTTCTAATGCCATTAAATAGTTTTGCCTAGTTTATATATATATATATATATATATATATATATATATATATATATATAAACAAATTATGTAGTTTGAAAAAAAACGATTATATACTTTGTCTTCTTTATCTGACATTCTGTCTTCCAAGTGATGCTTTCTATTGAGTTTTTATTTGGTGTATTGTTTCCTTCATTTCAATGATTTCTGATTTTTTTTTCCAGAGTCTATCTTGAAATAATCTTTTGCTACATGTATTTGCTTCCTTATCTTTTTGTTACTGTGATCAGTGGTTGCCTACAGTTGCTGTCTTACCTCTTTGTTGGAGTGATCAGTTTTTTCCTGTATTTGCTCACTTAGGTCATTCTTTAATTCACAGATAATTTTAATTATGTATATTTTGAACTCCTTCTCTGACATTTCATCAACTGCACTGTCCATGGATTCTATAACTGTAGTATCCTGATTTGTTTGGGGCACTTTCTTCCCTTGTTTTTTCATGTTGTCTATGTGTCTTCCTTCCTTGCAGTGCAGATCTGAGGTATTATAGTTTCTACCTTGTAATCTTGTAGTGTTCATGTAAATTACCTGTACATCACCTTGGTGTTGGGCTTCCTGTCCCTGGCCATTGTCCTGGGATGGATGCTACTGCAACTAAAGGTGGTAGGAGCAATAATGGAGGTAACTCAAGATAGCAGTGTGGATGACCCAAGATGAATGCAACCTACTTTTAGAGATAGGGCTGAAAGGGCGGGCCTTACAATGTTGTTGGGCTGCCTGTTCTGAGATGCAGCTGCTTCTAGGCCCTGTCTGTTTTCTCATGGTGGAGGCTTCTGTGTGGGGAGGGCTATGATGATGGCTGCAGTGTCCTGAGATGGAGGTGGGGTAGGCCTGGGGTCTCAGGTGGGCTCGTGGAGTGTGGTGGGCCTGACCTGGGCTTGGGCTCTGGAGTGGGTCTGCTGGTTAGTGGGATAGATCTGGGCCTAACCTGGGCCTGAGCTTCTGTGCGGGTTGGCCTGAATATCTTCATTGAGATGATATATGACAAAAATTGTGTAGAGGTACACTCACACTATAATTGGTGGAATTTAAATAAACTCTCTTGGTTGTGCTAGTATCAGTATTCTGGTTTTGATACTGTATAGTTATTGTATATGATTGATATTGAAGAAAGCAGCATGGGACTCCCCTAAATGATTCTTTCTAGTCTCCTGCCTGTGAATCTGCAATTATTTTTTTTAAATTTAATGTTAAAAGTTGAAATGTAAATTCTATTTAAATTTTTGAAATATATAATACATGATTATATTTCATGAACCTTCAGACAATAATAACAGTATTTGGTTAAAAAAAGGAATACTACAAATAGTTACTATTTTCATAGTAGCAATTTTTTTCCTTTCCTCCTTTCTGAAGGCAAGTAAATGGTATCTTTTATTGTTTGCATGATGATGATGCTGATTATGTCTATAATGACAGTTAACCAATGCAGAAATGATAAAACTATGCCATACCATCACACCCTACTTTCTTTGTAGTTTCATGTCAGTTGAGTGGGAAATGCGGAATAGCTGCCACATCTGTTCCTGGAAATTAAATACAGCATATTATTAGCAAGTATTGATCCAGGATGTTTTCATTTCATTCTCAATAATTTGGCTATACATATTGGGGGAAATAATTAAATACTATACAAAAATAATATACCATTTTCAGCTTCATTTTTAGTAAAGTGGTAGAAAGACTAGATTATTATTGCTCAGATTTTGTAATATTTGAATAAGAATATGGTATTGAATACAGTGCATATTGATAGGAAAACTTTCTGCCTTTCACACTGTCAGGGGTAATTACTGTATTAAAATAAATTAAATCAGTTTGTTCTTTCTCTTAGAACTAGTGAAGTAACCCTATAGCTTGTTAAGGGAGACAGGCATGTAAGCAGATAAAATACTTTAATACCCTGTGGTACAATGCTAGGACAGACATGAACTTTGGGAGTGCAGAGCACATAATTTAACAATTTGCAGATTTCACTGAGAAGTTGATATTAAAACTGGGTCTTGAAGATGAGTCTTAAGTTTTTCCAGAAAAATGTCATTCTGAATACTAAGAACATTATGTAAAGATCATTATGTATAAATAAAGGTCATGAAAGGCCTCAGCATGTGAGTGTGGTTGGGGATGGAAATTGAGGAGTGGAGTGGTAAGAGAAGTAGATTGTGTGTCCCAAGGATGACTTATCCATTAGGCACAGTAGACCTCCTGCCCATAATATTTCTGGAAGCTCATGAGATGTTTTATTTTTTTTTTTTAAATCTAAAGAAAAAATAAACTTTTAGGTTGAAGAAATGTTTATATTATCTTTTTTTAATATTTATTTTTAAATTGTAGTTGTGCTGAGGATTGAACCCAGGGTCTCCCATGTGCAAGGCGAGTGCTCTAAGGCTGAGCAACCACCCCAGCCCCATATATTATCTTTATGAAATATAATTTGAATGTCTGTTATGGGGGAAAGGCCGATGAAAACAAAAATTCCTAGGACCCACGAAAGTAATTTTGTGGCACTATTGGGTCTTGATTATGAAGACCCTTATATGCTAGTCAAGAAGTTTGGATTTCTAGGAGCATCAGACAATAAATTAACAGATTTTAAGTACAATCAGCATAGTCTTTTGTGACAATGCCTTTATCAGCAGTTTGGATGAGATTATTTCCGGTTTATTATGGTTATGCTCAACAAAATTGTTTTAATGTTTATATCCAAATTTCACCTGTTAAAAATTAGAAGAACATGAGCATGGTGGTGCATGCTTGTAATCCTAGTTACTATAGAGATTGAGAGAGGCTTACAAATTTGAAGACAGCCTGGGAAAGTTAGTGAGACCCTCTCTCAAATCACTTGGTCAATCAATCAATCAATCAGTCAAGAATATTTTTAAAAGGCTGGGGATGTAGCTTAGTGATACAGCTCTTGCCTATCTTGCACAAGGCCCTGGGTTCAATCCCCACTACTGCAAAAAACAAAAAAACAATAATTTCTCTTTCAAGACCCATGTCTAAACACTGATTGGCTAAATATGTCCCTTAAAAGAATTAATTGACAGTATATGTCTAATCAAAATTTTTCTAGTTATTGACAAATTTAGACTACCTACATATAAATAACCAGTCTGTATGTAATCTGTGATGATATAATTTTTCTAGACTATACTGTTTCTAGTTGTAGTCTTAATTTCATCCTTACTTTTCCTACATTATTTATGAAAAGTTCAAAACCTTATTATAGGTATGTGTCTGAGACTGATTCCAATAAATGACTTTTAGAAAGCCACAGACACTGGTTTACAAAATGAATTTTTCTTGATTTTGATTAGGCTAGTAAGTTTTTGCAATCTTTATGTTGGTTAAGAATCATAATTTGAAAGTATTATTTTTTTTAATATTTATTTTTTAATTGTAGTCGGACACAATACTTTTATTTTTAAATTTTTATGTGGTGCTTAGGAACGAACCCAGGGCCTTGCACATGCTAGACAAGTGCTGTACTGCTGAGCCACAACCCCAGCCCAGAAAGTATTATTTTTAAAATAACAAATATAATTGGCCTACACTGATGCCCTCATCACCAAATAATTTCTTAGAAATGCACTGAAATTATTTTAAGAAAAATAGTTTAGGAAAATAGAGATGTTAAAGATATGATTTGGTCCTCTCCAGTTGTACCTTTATTGCTTTAATATTAATGTAGCTTTTTTTTTTTAATTAGGGGTGGGGAGTAGTTAGGAGAGGTTGGATTATTTTTGTTTTTTTGTTTATTTGGTTTTTGGTACCTGGGTTTAAACCCAGAGGCGTTTAACCACTGAGCCACATCCCACCCAGTTTTATTTTTTGAGGCAGGATCTCACTAATTTGCTTAGGGCCTTGCTAAATTGCCGAGACTGGCTTTAAATTTGTGATCCTCCTGCCTCAAGTCTCCTGAGCCTCTGGGATTGCAAGTATCTGCTACCATGCCCAGCCAGATTTATTTTTTGTTTAGTTCTATAAGAACTTTAGATTTCTGTCACCAAGTTATATAATAATGGCACTAAAAATTATATATGTGTCTATTTTTCATGTATTCTTTTACAAAGATATATCTTTTCTTTTTATTCTTGAATAAGGCATGTTTTGATCTACCTGCTTCCAGGTACAGTCCGATCCCTACTTACTTACTCAATATTCAGTATAAAATCCTAGTCAAAGAAAGTAGCAGAAGAGGAGAAGGTGTAAAATTAAGTTTATCTTGGTTGTGGAAAACTAAAGTTATTAAATTTATAAATTTATTCTAAACTTTCTAACAATCAAGACAAAAAAAAGAAACAGTAGATTATATAACTTTGATGTCTAGTTGAAAGTAAGAAGGAGTTTTACCTGTGCAGGATAGGGAGAAGGAATCATGCCTCATGGATAGATGCCTTTCAGATTTATAAGTTTTTTGTTTGTAGTTGAATTTCATAACTGAATCTTTGTGTCATATGTAAACATATATTTAGTTTTAATTTTTATAATAATTAATTTGGTAAAATTTGACAATTAGGGGATAACCTAAGGAAATGCTGTTCATTGTTAAATGGAAAAGGTAATATGGTAAATATGATTAAGCTTGTTGTTAAAAGAATTAGAGTATGGACCAATTTGATAAAAACTGTGGTAGAATCATTAGACTAATGTCCTAGAATTTGTTTTTATAAATAGGTAGCACTATATATTTTGGCTATTTAGTTGATACTAGTAAATAACTTCTAGAGGACTACCTAAAGTGATTTTATTTTATTTTATTATTTCTTATTTTAAAATTTTATTTGTTCTTTTTAGTTATACAGGATAGTAGAATGTATTTTGACATATCATACATACAGGGAGTATAAATTCCCATTTTGTGGTTGACATGATATGTCGTTTTACTGGTCATGTATTCATATACAAACATAAGAAAGTTATTTCCAATTAATTCTACTGTCTTTCCCATCCCCAACCCTCCTTCTATCCCCCCACTCCTCCCTGTCCAATACAGGTGAAACTCCATCCTACCCTATCCCCACATCCCTGTCTATTGTCAGTTAGCATCCACATATCAGAGAGAATGTTCTGCCTTTGTTTTTTTGGGATTGGCTTATTTCACTTAACATGATAGCTTCTGAGATCAGACGAGATCGGGCGTTCAGGGTGGTATGGCCATAGACCACTTAACATGATAGTCTCCAGTTCTGTCCATTTACTGGCAAATACCATCATTTCATCCTTCTTTATGGCTGAGTAATATTCTATTGTGCATATGTGCCACATTTTCTTTATCCATTTGTCTGTTGAAGGGCACCTAGGTTGGTTCCATAGTTTAGCTATTGTGAATTGAGCTGCTATAAATCTTGCTGTGGCTGTGTCACAACAGAATGCTGATTTTAAGCCCTTTGGGTATATGCCAAGAAGTGGGATAAGTGTGTCAAGTGGTGGTTCCATTCCCAGTTTTCCAAGGAATCTCCATACTGTTTACCAGATTGGTTGCACCCATTTTCAGTCCCACCAGCAAAGTATGAGTGTACCTTTTCCTCCACATCTTCCACAATATTTATTGTTTCTTGTACTCTTGATAATTGCCATTCTGACAGAAGTGAGATGAAATCTCAGTGTAGTTTTAATTCACATTTCTCTAATTGCTAGAGATGTTGATCATTTTTTCCATATATTTGTTGACTTATCGTATTTCTTCTTCTGTGAAGTGTCTGTTCAGATCCTTTACCCATTTATAGATTGGGTTATTTGTTTTTTTGGTGTTAAGTTTTTTGATGTTTTTATACATCCTGGAGATTAATGCTCTATCTGAGGTGCTAAAGTGATTTAAAAACATACAAATCAAGTCTCATTTTTGTTTTTCACTAATTACTGTCTGTGATTTGGTCTATCCAAGTAAGATGCTTGAGGGCTAGAACTCTATTACTTGTGAATACTCTTTTGCCTACCCCAATTCTTTAAAAGTACTTTCCATTATAGGAAATATAGCAGTTTTATATATATATATATATATATATATATATATATATATATATATATATATATAGGCTTAGACACTTTCATTTCTTCTCCAGAATTTTAGTTTCGTTCAGAAGCATTTATTTTAATAAATTTTAATAAATCATTTCCATTGCTAAAATTCTTGTGAATTATGCCATACCAAGTAGATACATAAAATGAATAGAATGAGTCAGAATCCCAGGAGGAATATATTGGCCAAGTGGATTAGATTAGTCTTCTGACTGATCAAACACATTGGCAAAGGCTACTTTAAGTAACTAAATAAAGATCAAATGTTGCATTTGATAACATTTTACTTCTTTGGGATTCTCACCAATGTTGATAAATATTTGTTAGCCAGGAAGTTGTGTGACAAATATTGAATAGAAATCAGTTAAATTATTTTATGTGCACAGAGAAAGATGAATTGGTATTAAAATTGCATTAGTTTGTCCCTTCAGTATGAAGAACTGTTGAGCAGTTCTGGCTGTTGATATTTTAAATAGTGGAAAGTAATTTTTTTTCTTGTTCACCTAGTAGATTTAGTTTTATAAACAGATTTAATAAGGTTTAATTTATATACCATGAAATTCACTCATCTACATGAACAATTCCATGTTATTTATTTAGTACATTTATAGATTGTGTAACCATTATCTAATTTTGAAATGCATGTCACTCCAGAAAGAAACCATGTGCCCATTTTTATAGTCATTCTTTGCATCCTTAGTATACCATGCCTAATAATTTAACTTTCTGCAATACACTATAAAACATGATCAAAATGAGTATTGTAGAATTTTCCAAAAATTTTAGGCCTGTAAGTTTGTGTATTTCAACATTGGAGATTGAACCTGGTGCCTTATTCATGCTCAACAAGTGTTCTATCACCAAACTATGTCTCAGCCATGTTTTTTGTTTGTTTTAAAGATCATTTTAGAGCATGGACATTTTCTTTGATATTTCCTTGTTTGGACACCAAATTATTTAATAGAAGAAAGAGCAGTGTAATAATTTGAGGAAAAGAAGATTGCTTTTAGGAAATGAGGGTTTTTTTTTTCACATTTGCTTCTTACTTGGGTGTTACAAATTAATTAATTAGCAGAAGGAAGTTGTCGAATAAAGTAAAATTTAAAAATAAAATATCTGAATTTGAAGGATTTAGTGGGGAAAATTATGTCATTGAAATAACCTGGCTTTTATATAATGTTTTATAGAGATTATAATAAAATTAATTCATCATTGTTATTGTCTTTATTTTAGCTTCCCAAAATCAAGAACGGCTATGTGCATTTAAAGATCCATATCAACAAGACCTTGGGATAGGCGAGAGTCGAATCTCTCATGAAAATGGGACAATATTATGCTCAAAAGGTAGCACCTGCTATGGCCTTTGGGAAAAATCAAAAGGGGACATAAATCTTGTAAAACAAGGCAAGTAATGCTTTTCTTACCTGACATGGAATTTCATACAATTGAAGTTTATCTAAAAATGTTATAAAAATAGATTAAGATCTTTTTTCATAAAAATAATAAATTTATTTTTTTTAAAGAGAGAGGTGAGAGAGAGAGAGACAGAGAGAATTTTTAATATTTATTTTTTAGTTTTTGGCAGACACAACATCTTTGTTTGTATGTGGTGCTGAGGATCGAACCCGGGCCGCACGCATGCCAGGCGAGTGCGCTACCACTTGAGCCACATCCCCAGCCCTAAAAATAATAAATTTAAAAATATGTCTTGAAGTATTCCCTGAAAATATTTCTAACCTCTATATAATATTTCATTTTCTTTATGTATCACAATTTACTTACATATCATTCTATTGTTGGACATTGTTTTCACTGTAATATCTGTTGCAGTAACAACTTTGAACATAAATCTTTGTATCTGATTGTTTCCCTCATGTAGATTTGTTAGATTATAAAACACATCAGGGGCTGGGGATATGGCTCAAGTAGTAGTGCGCTCGCCTGGCATGGGTGAGGCACTGGGTTTGATCCTCAGCACCACATAAAAATAAAAAATAAAGATATTGTGTCCACCTAAAGCTAAAAAATAAATATTTAAAAAAATATATGAGTATTTTAAAGACTCTGTATAAAAAGTGCCAGGTTGCTTTCTAAAAATGTCATCATTTGCATTCCTTTTAGCATTGTATGAGAGTGTCTGTGTTACTGAATCCTTGTTAGGATTGCATATTATTATTTTTTATATCTAGAACTATTTAATTGGTTACCTTACTATGGTTTTAATAATTCTTAAGTTAATGATGCAATTAAACATTTTGTTCATGTTTTTCCCCCATGAAATGTCCATTGTTTCCTTTGCTATTTTTCTGTTTGTCTTTTTATTGATTTGCAAGACTGTCTCATAACTTCTATATTTACTCTTAGATTTATTGCAGTTATTTCTTAGTTTGTTGTTTTCCTTTTAGTTTTGTCATATTGTTTCCTAACTTGTTTTTATTAATACTGGTTTATAGGATGTTGGTCTCACATTGGAGATCCTCAAGAGTGTCACTACGAAGAATGTGTAGTAACTACCACCCCTCCCTCAATTCAGAATGGAACATACCGTTTTTGCTGCTGTAGCACAGATTTATGTAATGTCAACTTTACTGAGAATTTTCCACCTCCTGACACAACACCAATCAGTAAGTAGTTAAAGTAACTTATCTTTGTAATTCCTTTCTCCAGAGATTTTGAAAATATAAAATAAAAATTCAGGGTTGATAGGAGTGGGAGACTTGCAGCATCTTAAAATGACATATGGCTAACACTTGAAATCCAGAGATGCACCAGAACTGGCAAGACATCAGTATATTATCAAATAAGTTTGAATCAAAATATAGTACTCCTAAGGAGGGGAATTTGACAATACTAAGGAAACTGTAGCTGGACTAAGTGGCAAGTAAGTGTCTGCAGTTGCAGCTACTTGGGAGGCTAAGGCAGGAGCATCACTTGTGCCCAGGAGTTTAAGGTCAGCCTAGAGAGACTCTTGTCTCCCCGCAAAATCCCAGAAAATTACATGGGTGTTTTCTCTTCCACCCAGCATTCCCATTTCTAGAAGCTTATTTGAAAAGATAAATCATTAGTAGTATGAAAATACATAGACATAGTTATTCATTGTGGTATTATTTTATATAACTAATTAATATTGGAAATTACCTATGTAGTTTTTACTTTTGGTATAATGTCATTAGCTACATATGCAGAAAAATTATATGCAAAAAATTAAATCATTTTAAAGGGAAAAGGAACTAATGCAAGTAACTTATAAAAGCATTATTTAAGTGTGTGTGTGTGTATATATATATATATATATACACTCTTTTGGGGAAGATGATATATGAAGGGTTAAGAGGAGAATTAAACAAATCTTGAACTCTTTTTAGAAGGTTTGTGTTTTAGTAGTATAGTCAAAGCAATTCTGAAACAGTGTAGGTGTATTGTAGTATTATAAATATATACAGTAGTGTTCTTGGGAGCCAGGTTTCTTATTGAAGAAATAGGGATAAATAGTTACCAAACAAGGGAAGACAGAAGAGAAGCCTGTGCAAATAGATTATAATTCTGGTTACTGATGTGGACTTAGGACTTTTAAACTATACTTGTTGGTATGTTAAATACATATATATACATGGTTGTATAATAGATATGCATATTTGTATATATTTGTATGTGTATAAATTTATTTATATATACACACTAATTTTTTGACCTTTTTGTTTTTGTCTACTTTTCTGTTTTTGTCTACTTTTCTATTTTTGTCTTCTTTCTCTCTTTCTTTCTACTTTTTTTTTTTTTTTTTTGTGTGTGTGTGTGTGTGTGTGTGTGGTGCTGGGGATTGAACCCAGGGATTGAACCCATGTGAGGCAAGCACTCTACCAACTGACTATATCCCTAGTCCCTTTTCTGCCTTTCTTGTTTTATTTTTTTCTTTATTTTTATTTCTTTCCTTCTTTTCTTGACCTTCTTTCTTTGAACCTGGGACTTCACACATGCTATGCAAAAGCCCTGAGTTACATTCTCAAGCTACATATAAAGCATTGCTAAAAAGGACAAAAAGCTAAAGTACCCCAGTAGCAGTAATAATGTTTAATGGCCATATTTTTGTCTCTAATACTATCCTTCACTAGAAGAACTAGGGCTCCTTGAGAGAACAACTTATTCTAGGATGCAAGCAGGGTAGTAGTTTAAGACAAGCATGAAATAGAAAGTATTGCCCCCAAATATAATGGATAAGCCTATCATAAGAATGCAGGAGCTGGGGCTGGGGTTGTGGCTCAGTGGTAGAGTGCTTGCCTGGCACATGTGAGGCCCTGGGTTCAATTCTTAGCATCACATACAAATAAATAAATTAAATAAAGGTCCATCATGGAAAAAAAAAGAATGCTGGAGCCAGCTTGAAATAACTTCCACAGGCTAAATCTGGGGCGACTTTAGTGCTAAAATAATTAAATATAGTAATGAATTATAAACTATTGGAAGGAAAATGAATTCATGAGTAGAATGTCAAGTGCTAACTGGTAAAATAAGAGTGTTGGAGTTGGCAAATCATCATTCTGCAACCATCACATTAAGATTAGATCTGGGGTTAGGTTGTAGCTCAGTGGTATAGCACTTGCCTAGAACATGTGAGGCACTGGGTTTGATCCTCAACACCACATATAAATAAGTGAAATAAAGGTATTTTGTCCATCTACAACTAAAAAAAAATAATTTAAAAAAATCACACAAGAGTTATCAAAGGATTGTAAATCAAGAGTTTTAATGAGGAACCAGGATATTTCTATTGTTTAAAAGTGTCTCCAACATAATTTTAAGGGGAAAATTCAGAATATATAAGTGGAGAAATTGGATGACATCTTGAACAGGTCATGAAAATTAACATAATTAATGAAGGGCAGATGGACATCCACAGTACTTAGGGGATACAACATTATTATAATGTTATATTCTGGCCAAGAATGGATATCCTGAATCTCTATTACCAAAGTCAGGGGAGGTTATATATTTTAAAATTGTCTCTGTCATATAAGACAAAGAAAAGCTGTGGAAAAGGTACAC
This sequence comes from Callospermophilus lateralis, assembly GCF_048772815.1. Taxonomy (NCBI): domain Eukaryota; kingdom Metazoa; phylum Chordata; class Mammalia; order Rodentia; family Sciuridae; genus Callospermophilus; species Callospermophilus lateralis. The sequence continues at coordinate 32,514,153 of NC_135313.1, read as the reverse complement.
ATTAAAAGAGATTTAAAAGACTTGACAGATAAGCAGTACACCTAATTGTCCTTCTGAATGGGGAAAATATGGTAAAGGACATTGTTGGGTCAGTTGACAAAAATGGATGATTAGAGAACAGTTTATTTAAATATTAAATTACTGAAGCTGATAACAATACTATGGTTTTACAAGAATACATCATATTCTTAGAAAATATTCTTAAGAAGTATTTAAAAAATAAAGGGCCATGATATATATAACCTACCATCTAATGATTAAAAAACAAACATAATATGCATGGGTGTATATTTGTGTAGAGAAAGAGAATAATAAAGCAAATGGGGGTAAATGATAGCAAAGAGTAAATCTGTGTTAAGGTTTGTTTACTCTTCATCATATTTTTGCAAAATATATTGTAAGTTTTAAGGTTTTCAAATAAAAAGTTTGAAAAATTTTAAAGCTTTTTAAAATTGAAATATAGCACTTTGTAAGAATTCTCTCAGTCAACAAATATGGTGAGTCTATACTTAAAGACCTTCTGTTTGGGATTATTTCCTTTGATTTATTGATGAAACACTAAACTGAAAGCAGTAGAACGTTTCTCTATGTAGACCATTAGCTTTAAAAAACATTTTTTTTTTTTGGTTATAGATGAATACAATACCTTTATTTTATTTATTTATTTTTATGTGGTGCTGAGGATCGAACTCAGTGCCCCACACTTGCTAGGCAAGCACTGTACCATTGAGCCACAACTGCAGCTCTGACCGTTATCTTTTATTAGGAGATTATTCTGAATTGGGTACATTAATTTTCCTCTAATTTTCATTTGTATATCTGCGTAGATGAAAGAGGTGAAGTACATTTGTATATCATTTTCCTCAAAGATCTTTACATTTATATTACATTTTAGATTACTACCTGGATCTTGGTTTCTGTAATCTTTTGATTTAAAAGCATGAGTATTGCCAGCTAGGAATCATTAATTTCCAAGAAAAAGGCAGAGTGTTTAAAGTGCTCTAATTTGGGAGCATTAGCACAGTTTATGTATTTTATTCTTTAAACAACAGTAACAAAATCAAGTTAATTGAAGTTAGCAAACAAGGTGAATATTGGCTTTTGCATTAATTTCAAGGAAAATAACACTAAAAATAATCACATCTAGCTTGTAAGTGCTAAGTGTTTAACCAAAATAATAAAATAGTTTTAAATATTGAAATTTAAAGAAAAAACCTAAAATATAAAATTAAGAAGCAGAGCTTTTTGTTCATGGCCACATAATAATAAGTAAAAAGTTTGGTGATGGTGATTTTTTTTCTTCTTTCAAATTTTATTTTAAAAGTGTATATATTTTAAAACTACTAAAAACATAGCATAAAGTTATCAGATATAGAAGAAGAATAATGTAGGATGACTATTGGTGGGAAAGGATACATATTTCTACATTTTTGAATTGGTTGAGTCTTTAAAATGGGCATTTATTTGTGTATTACTTATATAATTAAAGTATCACCTGCTTGTTAATTTGAAAAACAAATAATAGAAAAATGACTGTATGCCTGTGGTACCACCTACTCAGGAACCTAGGACCCCACCTCAAAAACAACAGCAAAAAAGAAAAAAAGAAAAATGACATAAGTAGAAAGGAAATAAACAATTTCCAATAGTCTCTACACCCATATGCGATCATTGCTAATATTTTCAATATTTTTCCCAATATTTTCTTTTTAGTTTTTGTATAGCTGTATTAGTAGTATGTATTTTACATTTGCTATTTTTGTTTAACAAAACAAGTATTTCCCAGATTATTATGTTTCACAGTTGTTAGTTTATAGTTACATAGTATTTCAAATCAACTAGATATTTTCCTTGTCCCTTCTCTTGCTTTTGGACATTTAGGCTTATTTCCAGTTTTTTATTCCAATGAACATCTTTGTATGTACAGCTGTGTGTAGCATTATAATTCCCTGAACTGGTATTTCTGTAGCCAAAAGTAACAGTGTTAAAGTTATGCATATATCATTAAATTGCTTTTCAGGTAACTGAAATAGTCACATACGTCAGTGACGTATGAAAGTGCACATTTCATCATATCTTTAGCAGAAGTAGTATTACTAAAATAAAACTTTACTGAGAGCATTTTGCAAAATGATTTTCAGTTTTTATTAGAGATTCATGTTTGTTATTTTTAGGTGTCTTATATTTAATGTCCATTTATAGTATTGTTATTTAAGAATTTTTAAATTTAATTTGTTTTATATTGTGCCTGTTATAGGGTACCCAATGCATGTATGTTTTGTGTAATGTTTGAATCAGGTTTAGTGTATCTATTTCCTTAATGATTATTTTTGAATAAAGAAACAAACTAACTTTGAGAAAAATGATTTTTAAAATAGTCTGAAATCTGGTCATCTAACCCCTTTGTCAGTTTGCAGAATCTACATTTTAAATGATAATAATAATATTTTAATATGCAAAATTTTTGTTGCAAAATCTTTGTTCAACTCTTCCTAATGAAACACCTTTAATATCTATCTTTCAATAAAAATTTAATGCTCATTTTATAGTGTGAAAATTATACTTTAATTAAGGTACTAAAATATTCATTACTCAATCTTCTGAGAACAGTATTAATGAAACATTAGCTCCACACCTCACATATCATTTTTGTGATGGATTATAAACCTCGTTTTTGTACAATATTTTATACTTTCAGAGTTCTGTCACATAAATTATTTTAAGATGTCATCTTAATATTTAAGTAGTTCAATCAGAAATTAACCCTTCTGTCCTAATGAATAGGCTTACTATTCAGGAGAAATGGTCAATGAAGTGGTTGTATTTCTCAAGCAGAGCTGATTACAGCTTATTTTTCTTTAACTTTTTGCCTGTCATTTTATTGGTAGACAACAGTAAGTGTCAAGTGTTCATATATTAGGCTCCCTGCAAAAATTTAATTTTTTTTAAAAATTTGAATTTCAAGCTCTATAAAGTTACAAAAAAATGTACAAAGAACTATCCTTTACTCAGATTTACCTGTTGCTAGCATTTTGCTTTATTTTCTTATCATTGTTCTACCCTGTAGATACATATACATTTTATTATTTTTTCTGAATATTTTCAAATAAGTTGCAGGTATTATATCTAAATTTTAACATGTTTTGTAATTGTCTCTTTACCTATCTTTTCTACTAAACTTTGAAGTGCGTGGTTATAAGGACTTTTTAAAATGCCCTTTTGTTTTCATAATGACTAGTGCAGTGTTAGGAACATGGAGGGCAATAAATGTTTGTGGGATATGTATTAATTAATATGTAAAATCTAAAATATTGTCAAATGCTGGGAAGTAATGTTTTCTTTTTAATCTGTCAAGATTAAATAGATCCATACAGTGGATCAGTAGTTTTTGAAAGCTGGTCACTGCCTGACTCAGTGGCACACACCTGTAATCCCATTGACTTGGGATGCCAAGGCAAGGGGATTGCAAGTTTAAGGCCAGCCTAGGCAACTGTCTCAAAATAAAAAATAAAAAGAACTTGGCATGGTGACTCATACCTGTAATCCCAGCAACTCAGGAGCCTGAGACAGGAGGATCACAAGTCAGACTCAGCAGCTTAACAAGACCCTAAGCAACTCATTGAGACCCTGTTTCAAAATAAAAAATAAAAAAGGATGGGGATGTAGCTCAGTGGTAAAGCACCCCTGGATACAAGAAGAAAAGAGAGAAGTAGGGTTGTAGCTCAGTGATAGAGCACTTCCCTAGCACATGTGAAGCACTGGGTTCCATCCTCAGCACCACATTGAATGAATGGACGGACGGACAGACGGATGGACGGATGGACAGACAAATGAGTTGTGTCCGTCTACAACGAAAAATATATTTTAAAAAAAGGAGGGCTGGGGTTGTGGCTCAGTGGTGGAGCATTCACCTGGCATGTACGAGGCCCTGGGTTCAATCCTCAGCACCACATAAAATAAGTAAATAAATAAAGGGTTTTTTTTTGTTGTTTGTTTGTTTGTTTTTTAAAGGAAAGGTAGGGGAAGGAGAAAGGGAGGGGAAAAAGGAGGGAGGCAAGCTGGTTGTTGTCTTCAACTAAAAGGGCAAATGCAGCAAAATAGTTTATGGAATAGCAAGTGCAGATAAAAACAAAAAACTAATTATTAACTCCTTCATTTTGATTCATATTTAGTTCCCCTTATCCCCACCTCAAAAAGGAATCATCAGTTTTCAACTTTTAAAGCAAAGGGAAATATAGGAAACTTTTCCTAAGTAGTTTCTATTATGTGATCTCATTTTCAAACAAGCCTACTTGTTATAGCTTGTTTTATTACTGGTAAGGAAAAGGGTTATAAGTTTAATGGCCACATATGAGGTTATATTCTAGGGAATAGCAAAGGGCATTTAATGTTCTCTGTTAAATCCCAATCATTTCCCTATTGTTTTCAGCTGAACAATTTACTTCCTGAGTTCAATCCATTCATTGCTGTTTGTTGGAATGACATCTTTCTTATCAAGTATTCACTTACACAGTCACAACCCGACTTAGCAGCCTTCTTACCTCTTTAACCTATATGTTGAGTGGTCAGACCAAGTAACAGTAGAAGAATATATGACTCACTGAGCATTATAGGTTAGATTTCTCTTGAGAAAAGGCCTTTCTTCTTTTAACTTCAGTTGACACTGAAGACAATAAGGTACTTAGTAATAGAAACTAAAGCATATAATAGCATTGATCCTTGAGAATGATACAACAGGAGTTTTTTTGGGGAAATATGACAGACCAACCACATGACCATAAATGAATATCTGTAATTGTGCTGAACTAGGGTCTCACATTATAATCAGTCCTATCTGTAAATCTCCTATCTTGTGTTTTTATAACTCAATTATAATTTTTCAAAGATTTTCTCTTTTTCTAGTGAGTCTATGTTTCAAAGTTGTTTGTCTCTCTTAAGGGAAATAGGTATTAAATATGACTGCTTCCATTATATGGGAATGTTAAAAAAAATAGAAGCCAGTAGTTCTGAACTTGTTTAGTACAGAATAAGTAGACCTACCTTTAGACAAAATGATGTAATTAAGGAAGATTAGGTTCTTTACTTCCCTTGAGATCTTATTCTCTGACCGCCCCACCCCTTTTTCCTTAGAAAACTCTCTACTGTGCCCAGTGCCCTGGTTTGAATCTATTAACTTTTTCAGTCACTGTCTTGCTTTCCCTCCCATCAACTCATCCTGTTCTTAGTCCTATTTCCCTGGTCTTAAGATGCTGGTGGTAGATAACCATTTACTGGGTCTTTATTCATAAAATACTTGCATTAAACTTAAGATTCTTAAAGAATGTTATTACAGATAGGATAAATCTAGTAGTGAAACTTTAATTTACTACTCAGATTGTAGATTATGCAGGATTATAGAGTTATTAAACAGACTGAGCAGTCTCTTTAAAGTAAACCTTTAAAGGGAAGATTTAATATAAGTGCTTCAAAGATAATTTTTCACAAGTCTGCAATCAAGGTGTAGGTCAATGCCATATTCATCTCAAGTATCTTCTTCTGTGCTCACTCTATGATTGTCAATAGGATTCAGTTCCTCACAAACTGTCAGACACTAGGCCTCTGTTTGTTTTTTTGTTTTTGTTTTTTGTTATTGATATAGAAGAAACAGAACAACATAAATTTAAAAAGTACCCTTTAGGAAAATATGAATTCTTTAATGTAGTAGTAACAAGATTATATATTTGCACATTATGTGATGTTGATCTGATACTTTTCATTCTGCAATTTTGCTCACTGTGTGTTATTGAATGCCAGTTGCATCCTGTACCACCTATGTGTCTTGCTTGCTCTCTGCTCTCAAAAAGTAATTCTTTTTTATGTTTGTGTTTTTAAAAATTTATATTATTTTACGGACAAAGTAAAACATGTTGACAAACCTGGCTTTTGCTAACAAACTCAGTGGAAGCTTTTCATCTGCAGAATTTAAGTCCCAAGCATGTTTGGTGAAATTGAATAGTATTTTAAAATAAGTGTCTTCTGAAAATTAGATGTAGATCAAGAAATAATTTCCATGTCTTTATCTCAACAACTGCAATTTTTCTTATCTTTAAGGATTTCCAATTCTATGTGTGTTCCTCTTTTAATGACTTAACTGTGCCCAATTTTTTTTTGTAAATATGCTCTCTGCCTACTGAACATTTTCTATACATTTTCATATAGAAAAACTAATTATCCATTTAATAAATATTTAATGGTTTCAGATGGAAATATACTATGTCCTCTGACATGAAAACACTTCAAATACATTCAGAAACAAAATGAAGCTAGCCATAATTTAAATAGCAGAGGTTATTAAAATAACATTAAGCCGTAGTTGGCTGAGAATGTACTGATAATTGCAAAAATATTGTTAAAAGTACTTCTTGGATGGGCTGGGGATATAGCTCAGTTGGTAGAGCATTTGCCTCATGTGCACAACGTCCTGGGTTCAATCCCCAGAACCACCAAAAAAATAAATAAATAAAAGTACTTCTTGGGCTGGGACTATAACTTAATGGCAGAGCACTTGCCTAGCTTGTGTGAGGCAGTGGGTTCGATCTTTAGCATAAAAACGAACAAATTAATTTTTGTCCATCTACAACTATAACTAAAAAAAAATTACTTCTCAAATTGTTTCTTTCTAAAATGTACATTCTCTACTAGCCATAATATGAAATTATTTCAATCAACTGCTAAAAAAAAAAGGATCATCAAATGGAGAGAAACATAGTCACTTGATTCTTTGGGAAGCTATACTGAATTAAGAGCATAGGCTATCAGTTCAGTGCCTGATAGCCTAGGTTTTTCTAGGAGAGAACTGTCTTTAAATCTTTTTAGAAACTATTACAAATATCTTTCCTAATTTCATATTACTTTTACCAGAAAGAACGCTTTGTTGCTAATTTTTATTTCTTATATATTTGAACTTACAATCTGTGATTTTTTTTTTTTTTAGTTGTGGATGAACACAATACCTTTATTTATTTACTTTTACGTGATGCTGAGGATTAAACTCATTGCCTCATATGTGCTAGGCAAGCATTCTACCATTGAGCTACAAACCCAGCCCTGTGATTTTTTTACTCAAAGTTTTGCTGTTCTCTTTCCTATGAAATATACAGTTCCTGTGCTCTTTTGTGTAGTTGAGAAACAGAACAAAGATAGTATTCCTCTATCTTTCATACCCAGAAAAAAAAGTGTTGTTTATTCTTGAACAGGATATTCTGCTTTATTTTTCTCAAGTGTATGCTTTTTGGGGGGATACCAGGGATTGAACTCAAGGGTACTCAGCTACTGAGTCACATCCCCAGCCGTATTTTGTATTTTATTTAGAGACAGGGTCTCACTGAGTTGCTTAGCACCTCACTGTTGCTGAGGCTGGCTTTGAACTTGCTATCCTTCTGTCTCAGCCTCCTGAGACGCTGGGATTACAGGTATGCACCACTGCACCTGGCTTCAAGTATATTCTTTTAAAGGTGTTTAGCAATAAGTAAAATATAATTGACCTTATTACTCCTGGATTCTGTATTTTTTCTGTTAATTGCTAAAATGTATTTGTAACCTCAAACCAATACTTGTGATGTCTTCATGGTCATTCAGAGACATGTGCAGGGTAACAAAAATTTTGATTTGCCCTAGGTACACATTCCTAGCTGAGGTCAAACAAGGCCATACTCTGCCTTCTTCTTTCAGTTCTCATGCTGTAAACAAATGCCTTTTCACAGTAAATGTAGTGCCACTTTTTAATTTTTTTTCATTTTTGTGCTTTTTGTTGATGATTTTGAGGTTTAAAATGGCCCAGAAGCATGATTCTGAAGTGCTTTCTAGCATCTCTACGCACAAGAAGGCTGTGATGTTCCTTCAGGAAAATATGTGAGATTTAGTTAAGCTTCATTCAGGCAGGAGTTCCAGTGCTGTTGACTGTAACATAAATGTTAATGAACCAACAGTATACTATATATTAAATAAGGTAACTTTAAAAATATAAAAGAAGCCTGTATATTGATGAGTTGATGAAATTCTGTGTTTTAGTTAGAGTTTTTACTGGTGTGACTAAAAGACCTGTCAAGAATCATTTTAGAGGAGGTAAAGTTTATTTGGCTTATGTTTCAGACTTTCCAGTCCATAGACCGTCAACTCCATTGCTGTGGGTCTGAGGTGAGGCAGAACTTTGTAGCAGAAGAGTGTGGAGGTAGAAAGCAGCTCCTGGTATGGCAATCTGGAAGTAAAAAGAGAGAACTCTGCTCACCAGGGCCAAAATATAAACCCCAAAGGCATAACCCTAGTGTTCTCCTCTTTCCAGTCATACCCCACCTGCCTATAGGTATTGCCCAGTTAATTCATATTAGTGGATTAATGCACTGATTAGGCCAAGGCTCTCATAACCCAGTCATTTCTCCTCTAAACTTTCTTGCATTGTCTCACACATGAGCTTTTGGAGGAATCTTATATGTAAAACATATAACATATTGTGACTAGGAGTTCATAGGATTCTTTATTGTTTTCCAAAAGTAGTTGTTCAGTATTTGTGTGTGTGTGTGTGTGTGTGTGTGTGTGTGTGAGCCTTTATAAAATATAACCACTGCAAATAATGAAAACCAAATGTACCTATATTGTAATTAGCAGTTCCTGACATGACTCACATTGACCCCTGCTTCCTTTTATAATCCTCTTCCCCTGAATGGGGGCTAGACCTAATGACTTGATTTTACCAAATAGAATGTGACAAAAGTGATGGGTTCTCATTTGTGTACGTAGATTTTTAAGACTATGTCTGCTACCTTGCTGGTATGCTTTCTTTAACTGTCCTTATATGTTTATTGTAATCATGAGGAACACCTCACAAAGAACTGAGGTCAGCCACCTGCTAAAAGCCAGCAAAAACAAAAAAACAAACAGAGGCCTAGTGTCTGACAGTTTGTGAGGAACTGAATCCTATTGACAATCATAGAGTGAGCACAGAAGCCGATACTTGAGATGAATATGGCATTGACCTACACCTTGATTGCAGACTTGTGAAAGATTATCTTTGAAGCACTTAGCAAAACTGTGCATATATTCCTATGGAAACTAATATATAATAAATTTTTTACCCTAAAGACTTATTTAAAAAAAAAAAAAGCAGTGTAAGTTCCCAATAAGATGGAGTGGAAGGTACAGAGATTTCCTATATACTCTGTTCCCACACATGCATAGTCTTCCATGTTATCAATATTCTAATTAGAGTGGTGCAAAATATGGTTAAATATTTGTATGTGTATATTAAGACCTCTAATCATATGCTTTAGGTGGGGTAGGCAGTAACAAGCAGCACTGTACTTTACCTGTTGACCCTGTTGGCAACTTTTCCCCCTATTTTAATTGTTATTTTCACCTTTGTCTTCTTTTTTATTTTATTAGTTGTTGATGGGCCTTTATTTATATGTGGTGTTGAGAATCAAACCCAGGGCCTTACACGTGCTAGGCAAGCACTCTACACTGAGCTACAACACCAGCTCCCTTCTTCTTTTTTTTAACCCTTTCTATTTGAAAATAGTGGCCACAATTCCTTCCTTTTTATTCCTCCTTTTTCATGTGAAAATTTCTGAATATGGAGAAAAAAATTAAGAATGTTAAATTACATTTTCTTACATTTCTGTGTAGATTCAATAATTACTAACATTTTCCAAATTTTCTTCTTATCTTTCTCTGCCTCGGGATAGATTTATAGTTATACATATAGGTATGCATACATTTGTTTTTGTTGTGGTTGATGTTGAATCATTTGAAAATAGCTGTAAATAACATGTATTTCTTAAAAATACAAGACACGTACCATTGTCAAATTCAAAGAAAATTAGCAACATTTATATTTTCTGGATCTATTGTGTTATAGATTATAAAATTAATGTTTTGTCATTCTGTCCCATTTATTGGTTGTCATTCTTGTGTTAAAAATACTTTTTAAAAGTATTACTGTGGACTTGTATATTTTTATTTTAATGATTAAATTTCCCTGAATTTGGTTAGAAAAGTCTCTTTAAGCTGGTCCTATATCCATTTTTTCAATAACTTTTTTTTGAGATATGGTTCACATACAAGATACAATATGTTAATGTATACATTTAGTATACGTAATTCAGTGTTTTTTCATATATTTACAGAATTGTTCGAAAATAGGCTCCACCTATTTCCAGTACATGTTCATCACCTCCCAAAAGAAACATTAGCAGGCCATTAGTATGCATTTCCCATTACCTCTTGCCCTGTAAGCCCTAGCAACCACTCATCTACTTTTTGTCTGTATGGATTTGCTTGTTTTTGTCATTTCCTGTGAAAGGGTATGTGGGATTTTTATGCCTGACTTTTTCCACTTAGTTAGTATGGTTTGTATCACTGTGAAAAATATCAAAGAAAAACAGCTTAAAGGAGGAAAGATTTATTTTCTCAGTTTCAGAGGTTTTAGTCCATAGTTGCTTGATTGCATCACAATGGGCCTGTGGTAAGGTAGAACATTAGTAGCAAAGCTACTCAACTCTGAATGGCCGAGGGGGGTGGTATTGAGGAATTAGGGGCTAGGGATAAGATTTACCCTATAAAGTCATGTCCCCAGTGACCTACTTCTTTCAACTGGGTACCACTTCCTAATAGTCCACTTAACTACAGATTCATCAATGTAAGCATACATTGATGAAATGAATGCCCTCATCATACAGTTACTTCCCTAAAGTCTCACCTTTGAACATTGTTGCACGGGGAACCAAGCCTTCAACACCTGAGCTTTTGGGGAGAAATTTTAGATCCAAACCATAACACAGAGTATGTTCAAGGTTCATCTGTGTTTTAGCATATATTAATATTCATACTTTTTATGGCTAAATGTTTCATTGTATTAATACATCACTTTTTATAATTTATCTACCAATTGATGAATATGTGAGTTATTTCTGATTTTGACTGTTATGAACATTTGTCTACAAATTTTTATGTAGATATATGTTTTTATTTCCCTTGGTCATATACTCAAGAATAGAGTTGCTAGGTTTTATGGTAACTATATTTAGCTTTTCATGAATTGCTGTACTATTTTCCAAAGCAGTTATACCATTTTATAGTTCCACGAACATTATGTAAATTATTCAATTTTTCCATTTTTATGCCAACATCTATTGTTGTCCATATTTTGTATTATACTACCTTAGTGGATGTGAAGTGGTATCTCATTATTGTTTTGGTTGCATTTACCTAATTATTGATAGTGTTGCTGTAGTTTGAATCTGGCCTTTTTCTCAGAGGCCCACATTTTAAAGATTTGGTCCCTGCTTGATCAGTTAGGAGGTGGAGGAAACTTTTGGAGGTAGGCCCTACCTAGTGGGACATTTTAGGTCACTGGGGGTGTACTCTCAAAGGAATTCTGGAACCCCGTCTCTTCCTCTTCGGACACCCCCCCCAAAAAAAAAATAAAGAAAGAAAGAAACACCATGTCCTGGCCATAAGATGGCCAACTTTGCTCTGTCATATGTACTTGCCTCCCCACAGGACCAAAAGCAATAGGGCCAACTGAACATAGATGAAACCTCCAAACTATGATGCAAAATAAACTTTTTTCATTATAAGTTGACTAACATAGGTATTGAGCATCTTTCCTTGTACTTATTTTCTTTAGTGAAAGTTAATTCAAATGCTGTGCCCATTTTAAAATTGTACCTTTGTCTTTTTATTGTTGTAAGAGTTCTTTTTGTATCCTGGAAACAAATATCCTGTCAGATGTATGATTAGAAAATATCCTTTTTCTATTCTCTTGCTTGTTATTTCACTTTCTTGGTAGAAGACTTGGAATTACACAAGGTTTAAATTTTGACAAAATTTGGTTTATCTATTTTTTTTCCTTTTGTTGTTTGTGCTATAGAAGTCTCATTTATTTATTTATTTATGGTACTGGGGATTGTTGAGAGCCACAGCCGAAGGGGCCCCAGCAAACTTCCAGCTGCCAGCAAACTTCCAGCTGCCAGCTGATGATTGGCTCATAGCGGCCCCAGCAACTTCTAGCTGCCAACTGATTGGCTCCTCTGCGGTGATGCTCATTGGGCTGTTTCCCCGCCCTTTCAGACCATGGAGCTGCTCATTGGGGAACTTTTTTGGCTCCGCCCATGCGACCCAGCCAATCGGCCTCAAGAGCAGGAGGAGTGGGGGAGGTTGAGAGGCTTGTGGGAAGCCGGTGGTGGCAGTTGGGCTCTGAAGGTTTTCCTGAGAAGCTGTTTTGTTTGGCGTGTGTGGTTCTAAAAATAAAGTTCGTTTCTTTTGACAAGTGGCTCCTGAATTGTGCCCAGCCAGACTGTGACATTTGGTGGCCCGTACAGGGAACGAACCCGTGACCTTGGCGTTATCAACACCAAGCTCTGATGAATCCAAATTTTAAAAGTTTAGAGTAAAAAGGGTTATTTTTAAGTTTATCTTTGGGGAATATATACCCCTTCCCAATTCCTTCTTTTTGCTTTAATAAATACATTTTAATAGTTTGATGAGCTCTTTCAACTATGCCTTGTCCCTGTGGATTGTATGGGATTCCTGTTATATGAGTAATGCCAAATGTTGAGCAAAATTGTTTAAAAGAGGTAGAAGTATAACCGGGGCATTATCTGTTTTTAACTGTTTTGGAACGCACACAGTGGCAAAATTTTGTAAGCAATGAGCTATAACATCTTTAGTTTTTTTCTCTGGCATGAAGGGAGCCCATCAAAAATCCAGAAGTAACATGCAAATATTTTAATTTCCCAAATTCTGGCAAGTGTGTGACATACATCTGCCAAATATGGTTAGGTATCAATCCTCTAGGATTGACTCCAAGATTAACTTGTGGTAAAAAGGTCACACAATTTTGACATTGTTTTATTATTTGTCTAGCTTGTTCCTTAGTTATTTTAAAACGCTTTTGTAAAGTATTAGCATTGACATGGAACTTTTTATGAAAATTTGTTGCTTCTTCTAGTGTAGAGAAAATATGTATGTCATGTGTAGTTTTATCTGCTAAATCATTGCCCAAACTAAGGGCTCCAGGCAATCCTGTATGTGCCCTGATATGTCCTATAAAGAACGGATCTTTTCTGTCCCAGATTAGACTTTGTATAGTGGAAAGCAAAGAGAAAACAGTAGAGGAAGGGGAAATCCTACCAGCATCTTCACGGGATACTATAGCATTAACTATATACTGACTATCCGAAAATAAATTAAATACAGAATCTTTAAACATCACAAAAGCCTGTAATACTGCCTTAAGCTCTACCTTTTGAGCTGATTGTTAGGGTACTAAAAATGTAAAAGTTTGATCAGGTGTAACTATTGCTGCTGTACCATTATTTGACCCATCAGTGAATATATTTGGAGCATTCATGATAGGTGATTTTCTTGTCATTTTTGGAAAAATTACACGATGCGATGACCAAAAAGACAATAAAGGATTAAATGGTAAGTGGTTATCAAATGAAACATTAGATTTGCACATGATTATTGCCCAAGTATTTAACTCATTAGCTAACTCATCAATTTGATTCATAGTATATGGAGTAATAATTTTATTGGGAGAAATTCCAAACACTCCCTTTGCTGCTTTTATTCCTTTGAGTATTAATTGTCCTACAGCCTCAGGATACCTAGTAAGAATAGTGTTAGGAGAATAAGATAAATGTATCCGTAATAATGGACCTTCTTGCCAAAATACTCCTGTAGGAATATTTTTTTGTTGGTAGTACAATAAATAATAAAGGCAAACTTATATCAATTCTATCCAAATGCATATTTTCCATATATGTTTCAATGATTTTTAATGCCTTTCTTGCTTCAGGCGTTAACATTCGGGGTGAATTTGGATCTGATGGACCTTTTAGGATATCAAATAAAGGTCCCAACTCTCCTGTTGGTATACCTAGATAAGGCCTTATCCAATTTATGTCTCCTAATAACTTTTGAAAGTCATTAAGTGATTTGAGTTGATCTACTCGTATTTGAATTTTTGGTGGACGGACCATGGTTGAGGATAATAGAACTCCTAAATAATTAATTGGAAAATTTAATTGTACTTTATCTATTGCTATCTCTAGATTATAATTTTTTAATAAGTTTGTAAGTGTGGCATAACATTCTAGCAATGTGTTTTTAGCTTTGTGTGCTAATAGTATATCATCCATATAGTGAAATATTTGTAGTTCAGGATTTTGATTTCTAAGAGGCTGGATTACTTTGTTAACATAAATTTGACACATAGTCGGGCTGTTAGCCATCCCTTGAGGGAGTACTTTCCATTCATATCTCTAATCAGGACCTTCATGATTCAGTGCAGGGATAGTAAATGCAAAATGTGGACTATCTTCAGGATGAATTGGAATTGAAAAAAAAACAATCTTTAATATCTATAACTAAAACATACCAGGTTTTTGGCAAAGCAGACAATTGAGGAATCCCCGATTGAGCAGGTCCCATAATAACCATCTCATTATTAATGGCTCTTAAATCTTGCACATAATAGTGGGTGCATTTTGGTTGATGTTATTTGTTAATGTCAAACCTAATTGATCTAGGACATCTCGTCCCCATAAATTTACGGGAAGATGATCCAATACATATGACTGTATAGTTCCTTCACATCCTTCAGGATCGTTCCAATCTAATACCATTGCACTTCTATGGGATTAGACGCCACTCCTAGGCCTCGAAGCGTTTGAGTGGCTTGTTGTAATGGCCAATGTTTTGGCCATTCTTGACGAGAGATGATGCTAAGGTCTGCACCTGTATCCAGTAGCCCATTAAATTCATGTCCTTGAATATTTAGTTTTAGCATGGGGAGAGAATCCAAATTTAAAGAAAGCATAGTCCAATCTACACCTGTGGAGCCTAATCCGTTGGAACCTCTTTCTACAGTATGACTGGAAAATTTATCATGTAGGCTGGGTATTATTAGTAACTGTGCTATTCTATCTCCTGGTGAAATTACTGATATACCCTTTGGAGAACTGGCTATAATTTTTATTTCACCTTCATAATCGGGATCAATTACCCCAGGATTTATCATAAATCCTTTTAGAGTAGAAGAACTGCGTCCCAATAATAAGCCTACTGTTCCTTTGGGAAGAGGTCCTTTTACCCCTGTGGGAATGATTTGAACTCCCATCTCTGGAGTTAGTACTGCTCTGGCGGAGGCGCAGATGTCCAACCCTGCGTTCCCTCTGGTTTGTCTGATGAGGGATCTGATGGACAATGTGTCCTGGGTATTACCCTGCTGGGGTTTCTGGGTTCCTCCAGTGCTCCATATATTTGTGGTTTTGGGCCCCGGAGCATTGGGCCCCCCTGTCCATTTTTTGGCAACAGAGCCTGATGCCTTTATCACGATATCGTGGATAAACACCTGGTCTTTGTTCATTTTTTGATAATGGAGTACCCTCTATGGTGGTTTGAGAACGGCATTCATTAGCCCAATGTCTCCCTCTATGGCATCGTGGGCAAATACCCGGTATTCTACTCCTTTGATACCTAGTTTTGTTAAACCCTCCTCCTATGGGGCAATTCCTTTTAAAATGTCCTGTTTGTTCACAATTGTAGCATGTTCTTGGCCTGGCATCTAAAGCCTGTTTTACTGCAGCTGCCACGACTTGCTCTTGTTCATTAATGTCTCTACATAATTTAATATATGTGTTTATATCTTCATGTTTCCATGGTCTAATGACTTCTCTGCACCAACGATTCGCTTGCTCATAAGCCAGTTGTTTTAGTAATGGCATTGCTTGTTCTGTATTCCCAAAAACTCTGGTAGCTGTTTGAATAAGCCTATCTACAAATTCAGCATAAGGTTCATTAGCTCCTTGTATTACCTTAGATAATTGACCTTGTAAACCTCCATGTCCTTGTAAAGTCTTCCATGCCTTAACTGCATCTACAGCAATTTGTGAATATACACCAGGATCATATGCAATTTGTTGCTGCTGATCCTCATAAGGTCCCTTTCCTAACAACATATCTAGATTTCTCTGAGGATAACCAGCTGCTGCATTTCGCCTAGCCGTCTCCTTGCAAAATTCCTCATTGGCAACCTTCCATAAGAGGTATTGTCCTCCATTTAGCACAGCTTTACACATATTAGCCCAATCTGCTGGCGTCATGTTTAAGTTGTTAATGGGCTTGACAAAGCTTACAGTGAAGGGTGCTTGAGGACCATAGGTTGTTACAGCCTCTTTTAGCGGCTTCACTGTTTTGAAATTTAAAGCATAGTGAATTCGCTGCCCTCCTGCCTCAAATACAGGGCATGTTAATATTTGAGATCCTGTCTCAGGATCCCAACTATCAACTGCGGGGTTTGGGGGCCTCCCAGCCTATGGAGGTGGCCTTGTTAGTTGGACACTTATGTCCTCTGGTGATAGAAAGGTGTTAGTAGCAGTCTTCTGTAGACCTGGTGCTTCATAAATGCCGCAGTCTGGCTGGGCACAATTCAGGAGCCACTTGTCAAAAGAAACGAACTTTATTTTTAGAACCACACACACCAAACAAAACAGCTCCTCAGGAAAACCTTCAGAACCCAACTGCCACCACCGGCTTCCCACAAGCCTCTCAACCTCCCCCACTCCTCCTGCTCTTGAGGCCGATTGACTGGGTTGCATGGGCGGAGCCAAAAAAAGTCCCCCAATGA
This sequence comes from Callospermophilus lateralis, assembly GCF_048772815.1. Taxonomy (NCBI): domain Eukaryota; kingdom Metazoa; phylum Chordata; class Mammalia; order Rodentia; family Sciuridae; genus Callospermophilus; species Callospermophilus lateralis. The sequence goes on along the minus strand of NC_135313.1, from coordinate 32,497,484 downwards.
GCAGCTCCATGGTCTGAAAGGGCAGGGAAACAGCCCAATGAGCATCACCGCAGAGGAGCCAATCAGTTGGCAGCTAGAAGTTGCTGGGGCCGCTGTGAGCCAATCATCAGCTGGCAGCTGGAAGTTTGCTGGTAGCTGGAAGTTTGCTGGCAGCTGGAAGTTTGCTGGGGCCCCTTCGGCTGTGGCTCTCAACAGGGGATTGAACCCAGTTTACCATTGAACCACATCCCCTTTTTTTTGGACAGGGTCTTGCTAAGTTGGTGAGGCTAGACTTGAGCTTGTGACCCTCCTGCATTAGCTTCCCAAGTCACTGGGATTATAGGTGTGTGCCACCATGCCCTTGAAGTCATATCTAAGAAACCATTTCCTAATACATAGTCATGAAGACTTACTTCTTAGGGTTTTATAATTTAGGGTCTTATATTTACGTCTATGATCCATTTTGAGTAAATATTTGTATATGAAATAAGGTATAGGATTTCAACTTTATTCTTTTGTTTGATATGCAATTTCCCAGTATCATATATTAAAAAGACTATTTTTTCCCCATTGAATTGTCTTTGTACTCTTGTCAAAAATCAGTTGACTGTATACATGAGGGTTTATTTCTGAACTCTCATGAATTAGGTGAGTAAACACAGGCCTCTGCTGTTTTCAGTATTTTGTAGAATGAAAAACAGTTCCCCAAAGATATCTGTGAGGTTACCTTATTTGGGAAAAGCATCTTTTGTATATGTGATTGATTATTAAGGATCCTGGGATGGGTGATTATACTGGATTATCTGGGTAGGTCCTTATAAGAAAGAGATATTTGGCACACACACAGAAGAGAAGAAGGCAAATGTGACTAGGAAGACAGAGTTTAGAGTGATGCACCCACACAAGCCAAGGAATGCTGGCAGACACCAAAGGCTTGGAAGAAGAAAGTAATGGACCTTCCCCTTAGAGCCTCTGAGGGAATCGCAGACACTTTAATTTGACCCAGGAAACTTAATTCAAATTTCTGTCCTCTAGAACAAAGACTTTAATAAATGCATTGAGTTGTCTGCAGCTACATTAAATTTGGAATCCTAGCCATATGAGAATCTGGAAAATGTAGGGTTTATCTTCCTAGCCCCTCTGAATATTAGGAAGGCACAGTAGAATGAAGGCAGAATGGATTTTGTTTGTTTTTTATGGTGCTGGGGATTGAACCCAGGGCTTTGTGCAGAATGGATATTAAGGAGCAGTTTACCATATCCCTCAAAATATTTTTCCTCAGTGACACAATGTAAATTTCTGGTATTATGACCCTTATAGAGAGGAATCAGGAAGTAGACCAGAGTCAAAAATGGATGATAGAGGGTGTTTCACTCCAGTTTGAATTTTTGAGTCTCTCTCATTTGTTTTCCTAAGAACCAGTCACAGTCTAGTTATGTCATTGCCCGTCTGTGCCCTGAATTTTATTTTTCATCTGCTCCCTGCTCCTTCTTGCAGACACGTTTTAGTGTTTCTAGTCCCAGGACTCTGATGATATGTCTCTCTAACACACATACAAACATCTTTGGGATATTGTCATGCACTTCCCTTTTTCCTACCACCCTACTGCACCTTCATGCTTGTGATTCAGCATGTGTATCTGCTCCTACTGTTGGCAGCATAGGGTCTTTAGAAAGTTCTTAAATAGCTTCAAAATATCTGAGCAACATTTCTCAAGCATTTTTATTTGTGTAAATTTTGGAGAAACAAATCAACTGACTTAGCTCTTTTACATGGCATATAATACAGTAGCCTGAATTAACTCTGCTACTTAAGTATTTTAGAGTCGAAGCACCCAAGACATACAAACAATTATGTTGTTCTAATATATAAAAGTCTTATCCACTAAAAAATTATGGCATGGTAATAAATAAACAATTAGCTATGACACAGGACATGGTGATTATGTGATTTGACAGGTGTTAAAATTGTTTAGTAATATTCTATGAGTATAATCCATGTGATTACAGATGGCAGAACAAATATTTCAGATAATCACAGAGACCTTCCAGGAGTATAGTTGATATTATATGTGCTGTGATGGTTCTGATTCATTTATATATTTTGTGATTAATAACTGTTTTGAAAGTGTTGTGATAAATTGCATCCTATATTTTTCTTTTCCTGAATCCATTCAATGGAAAAAAAACCCAGAGAATATATCCAGCAGATATTGGAACTGTATCAGATTTTATTTTTTTAATCATTACATTCCTCTGGAGTTAAGATATCTAAATTCCCAGCCCAGAATTTCCATCTCTGAGGTGTGTATAGAGGGGTGTGGGCTGATGGGGGATAGGAGAGTAAAGGAAACTTTTCACTGAATATCTTGAAGTATTCATGTCAGTGTATCACCTACCCCAACATATTAAAAAGATGTTTAAACTTCAGAAATATTGTAAGTGCAGAATACATTAAGACCTAATCTGGATTAATAATATTATACCTCAGAGAATAGAATTTATACCGAAAGATTTATTTGTAGATAGTAAAACTAAGAGCTTGAAAGATGTTTCTTTTTAAATATATTTTTAAGTTGTAGATGGACACAATACCTTTATTTTTATTTATTTATTTTTATGTGGTGCTGAGGATAGCCCAGTGTCTCACCCGAGCTAGGCGAGCACTCTACCACCGAGCCACAACCCTAGCCCTTGAAAGATGTTTTATTGCGCTTGAAAGAAATGTGTGATCCCACAAGTAAATAAATACAAGACATCTTTTTAAGACTTACAAGGAAGGACAGTAGAAGGGGACAGACATTATTGGCCTATATACATGTATGATCACACTACTGGAGTGACTCTGAATCATGTACAGCCAGAGGAATGAGAAGTTGCATTCCATTTGTGTACTGTATGTCAAAATGCATTCTACTGTAAAATCAATCAATCAATTATTATTATTTTTTTTTAAAAGACAGGAACTAAAAAGAACCGTGGTAGTGGGGTTTGGGGGAGCACAGGTTGTTTGGGACCCATTGGTCAATCTTCCAAACTAGTGAGTCACTGATATGACATTTTCTCACTATTCTAGTGTACTTATTTCCGGTGTGATCTTATCAGTGCTCTCCACATTCATTCATTCATTCAGTAAGCAGATATTGAATAATGTTATGCATATAAGTCACTGTGTAAATGTGAGGTGTAAGAAATGATACACTTTGTTTTCTTATTCTCTTTATTATCCTCATCTATGAACTTATACCTGTTGGGGATGGGAATATAGGGAAGGATACGGAATGGGCAGAAGTCATATCAGTAATTATAATATTATGAAATAAATGCTAACAATATCTATTAAGCACTTTATAAATGCTGAAAATTATGTTATTGAGTTTTATTTTCGTGTGTATATATATATACCCTTAATGTTTTAAAAATTAAAAATTGTCTTCTGAAAAAAGTGAGATCCATCCTTAGATTTTTTTTTTAGTTATAGATGGACATAATACCTTTATTTTATCTGTATGTGGTGCTGAGGATTGAACCCAGTGCCTCACACATGTGAGGCAAGCACTCTACCACTGAGCTACAACCCCAACCCTCTCTTAGATAATTTTTTAAATTGTGATAAAATACATGTAATGTAAAATTTATCATCTTAATCAGTTCAGTAGTAGTAAGTACATTTACATCGATGTATAATGTATCTCCAGAAATCTTTTTTTTTTTCCTTGCAAAACTGAAACTCTGTACTCATTAAAAAACTCTCTGCTGTTCCCTACCTGTAATCCCTGGAAACCCTCTCTTCTACTTTGTCTTATGAATTTGACTACTCTAGTTACATCAAGTAAGTGAAGTTATACAGTGTTTGTATTACCCTTAGGCATTTTGTATACACTATTTTTTGTTACCCTTAGACATTTTGTGTATACTATTTTCTTTACTTTCTTTTCATATTTGAAAGTAAGAGAAAATTATTTGAAAGTTATTTGAAAGTAAGAGAAGTTATTTAACAATTGAAAATTGTACAACTAAGGGAACAAAGGCAAGGAGTATGAAATTTAAAAAGTAAAACTCAACTGTAATTAAGAAATTTAAGTCATGGTAGATAGAATTTCCTAAACAACCTGAAGAAAAAAATTGGTATATAATTGGGTTAGGAAAATATGCTAAAGATAAAGGTAGATCAGAATTGCAGTTTAACATTTATGTATCTCACAAAAGGTACATAAATTATTATTTTATATCTTAACCCACAAAATAACTGAAGTACTATGCTTTAAATAAATAAATGTGATTAATGTTTCTAATGTTAAAAATTTATGCTAGGCTGGGGTGTAGCTCAGAGGTAGAGTGTTTGCCTAGCATCATCATTATTATTTTGTATCTAATAACAGGTTTCTAGGCAGTACTTGTAGACTCCTTTGTTTGGGTATCAATATGTCTTCAATTGTGAGAAATACATGGGTAGAACCAAAAAATTTTATTCTAAGCTCTTCCTAAATATAAAATTTTAGAATCTTGAAAGTTATATAAATTCACATACACCTGTGTCAGATGTCACATGGACAATAGTGGATATACTCATTATTTGTCAGCTACTGCAAATGATGCATCATCAATAAGCCAGTCTTTTATTTGCGGGGAGGGAGCATCAGGGATTGAATTTGGGGGCACTCAACCACTGAGCCACATCCCCAGGCCTATTTTGTATTTTCTTTATAGAGACAGGGTCTCATTGAGTTGCTTAGTGCCTTGCTGTTGCTTTGGCTGACTTTGAACTTGTGATCCTCCTGTCTCAGCTTCCCTAGCTGCTGGGATTACAGATGTGCACCACAGTGCCCTGCAACAAGCCAGTCTTAAGCTTGGTGGCTTTAGCAGTAAACATTTATTCTCATGATCATAGATCTGTAGATCAATTATTATTTGTCTGATCCAAGAGTAGATTCAACTTCAAGTTACAGGGTCAGTTCACATCTTCTCTGAATCCTAGGATCAAGGGGCAACATTTCTTCAGGACCAGTTCTAGTAGTTGACAAGCTCAACTACACAAACATTTTAGATTCCTGCTCACTTTATATTTGTTAACTTCCCATTGGCCTAATCCAGTCACATGACCAGGTTGAAAGTCAAAGGACTGGGAAGTATACTACCTAAGGCCAAAGCAAAAATGTGGATATATTTCTATCACAGGAAAGTGAGAATTTTAGGAAGCAAAAAGAGTTACCTTTTAAACTTAAAAAGTATACACATGCACACATATACACACATTCATAAGAGGTGGTACTAAATACATAGATGCTAATGGATATTTTTAGCATCTATCTATCACCACCTCTTTATTGTGTATGCTATACATTCCTCAGTTTTTTAAAAATAAAACTATTATATAAAAGAATCAACATGCAAAATGTTCCCACAATGGCATAAATAAAAATATTTCTCCTTCTGCTGACTTCCACTGTATTTTAATTATACAGTCTTTGTCTGTTTTATTTTAAAACTGAGATAGAGTTGAACTAAAAATAGAACTTTCTGTATATGCCAGAATTTCTCCAGTGCTTCTAAGCAGGACATGTGGGTACCTATAACTTTATCTTTCTGTCTTCACTATCTAAGGAGTGTGGTTTGTAGGAACTGAGCAAATACTTGTAGGTAGTTTTGGAGAAAATAATCAATAATGATCTGGCAGAGACACAATTCCTTTTAATATCTTTTCATTGAAGATCAAATGTGCATGTGTAGTAGGAACCTTTTTAAAAATTGTTGGACAGGTTAAGATAGGTGCTTTTAGAGGTGACAAAACAATGTGGGTTAAGAGGTTAAGGATTTCAGTGATTTTAAAAATGAATTAAGGGTGGTTTTCTGAGCAGTGTTTATTTCAAAAAGCTCTCCATAGTTTATGTTTAAGGCATATTTCCCCGCCCCCATCTCTTTATTCCCATCCTTTTCTGTCCTCTCTGTTCCTTACTGTATGCTCATCTCCTGTTAACTCTTGCCTTCTTTATTGCTAGCTACTACTTCTGCCAAAACATTAGAAACAGCAAGAGGGTGTACAACCTATTCATTTGTCTACTTTGTTTAATATCTTTCTCTTGGCAACAACCAATGGATACCTTAAAGTACTGAATGTTATTGAAAAACCAAATGTATATATTTGTGAAATGTAGTAGTTATTATATATGGTGGTTTTTAAATTATTGTTTTAAATCCCCAGACTGATTACAAGGAAAAATAACTACATTTGTTATATACAAAAACAACTTTGAATAAATTCAGCCATGTACAACAACATGGTTAAATGTATTATTGAACAAAAGAAGAAAGGCATAAAAATTCTATTTGTGTATTCAGAAACATGCAAAATTAAACATACAGATGGTAGTACTATTAAGAAAAGCAAGGAAATTATTACCACAAAAGTCAGGATAGTGATTATTTCTGGGATTGATAAAGGCTGTTAAGACCAGGTAGGAGGCTTGGGATCTTGGGTGTTCTAGTTCTTGGCCCAGGTGGTAGCTACATGATTGGTTTCTTCATTAACTATACATCTATGTTTTTAAACACTTTTTGTTTATGTGGGTTATATTTTGTAATTAAAAATAGGTTTATAAAAGAGAAATAGTTATGCAAAATAACAAATTAGAACAAGAGAAAAAAACTTAGAAAACAGGTAAGAAATTTAAAGGAAAAAAACTAAATCTTTTTCTCCAACTAAATATTTTGCTTTCCTAATGAGAATGAGTAAAAGTTATTGTCATAATTTTTTTAAAATTTTTTTTAATATTTATTTTTTAGTTTTTGGTAGACACAACATCTTTATTTTATTTTTATGTGGTGATGAGGATCGAACCCAGCACCCTGTGCATGCCAGGCGAGCGCGCTACGGCTGGAGCCACATCCCCAGCCCTACTGTCATAATTAAAAGAACATAAAATGCGGAAGGCAGTACTTGAACAATACTTGATTCTTATGAGTTTTGTGAGTTTCCTGTAGTGTGAATTTTGCTTTGTTTTATTTTAAATAATGAATTATTACAGTGACTAGATTTCCATTTTCTGAGTATAAATTTAGGCTCAAATTGACTTTTCTTTATTAGGTTTTTGAACTAAGAAGTATTAAATAATTATTTTGAGCAGTTGTTTGGTGTAACAAACTCTTTATTTTATCATATCTAAAAAATAAAATTGAACAGAATAGAAACAGTTAAGTCCTGGTAGAATTATACCAAAATATTTTGGGAGCATATTTAATGTTTTTTTTTTGTTGTTGTTGTTTTTGTTTTGGTACTGGAGATTGAACCCCCCAGGGTTTTTTAAACCACTGAGCCACATCCCTAGCCTGTTGATTTTTATTTATTTATTTATTTTTATTAGTTACACATGACAATACAATGATCTTGACATATTTGAATCAAATGGGGTGTAATTTCTCATTTTTCTGAGTGTATAGGTTGCAGAATCACATTGGTTGTATAGTCACGTATAAACATACAGCAATACTAGTGTCTATTTTATTCTGCTGCCCTTCCTATCCCCCCTTCCCCTCCCCTCCCCTCCCATCACTTCTCTCTACCCAATCTAACGTGACACACTTCTTTTTTTTTTCCCTCACATCATCATACATATATTTTGTGTAACGATGAGGGTCTCCTTCCATCTTCCGTGCAATTCCCCTTTTCCCTCCCTCCTCTCTTCCCTATTTAGTGGTAATCTTCTTCTCATGCTCTTCCTCCCTATCCCATTTTGAGTCACTCCCATATCAGAGAAGATATTCAGCATTTGTTTTATAGGGATTGGCTAACTTCACTAGGCATAAAATGCTCTAATGCCATCCATTTCCCAAAAATGCCTGTTGATTTTTTTTAATATATATTTTATTTACATTTTAGTTTTCAGCAGACACAACATCTTTGTATGTAGTGCTGAGGATCGAACCCGGGACGCACCCATGCCAGGCGAGCGTGCTACCGCTTGAGCCACATCCCCAGCCCCAACCTATTGATTTTTTGAGACAAGGTCTCACTAAGTAGCTCAGTCCCTCACTGTGTGGCTGAGACTGGCTTTGAACTTGTGATCCTCTTGCCTCAGCTTCCCAAGCAGCTGGGATTACAGCCATGTGCCACCGTGCCCAGCCCTTAATGGTGTTTTCTTTGTACTTAAATGCAGTTTTTAAAATATAGAATAATTTACAGATTCTCATATTTTTGTGTGTGTGCTTAATGAAATTCTTAATGTGCTTTTTGTACTTATTTGATTATTTTATTCCAATCACATATAATTATCTATTTTAATTCATTCCTTTTTTAAAATCTTTTTTAGAGGGACACAACATCTTTATTTATTTTCTCTTATGTGGTGCTGAGGATTGAACCCAGTGCCTCACTCATGCTAGGTGAGCACTCCACCACTGAGCCCCAGCCCCAGCCCTAATTTATTCCTTAATAAAAGAAATCATGCTGAAACTCAGTCTGACAAAACAGCTATTTACTTTTGCAATACTGGAGATTGAACCCAAGAGTGCTCTACCATGAACTATACCTCCAGCCCTTTTTATTTTTTATTTGGAGCCAGAGTCACTGTGTCAGGCAAGAAATAGCTATACATTCTAAAGAAATTAAAATTACAAATACTTAATGAAGCTAAAAGTTAAACAGGACATACATTATCTTTTCTTTTATTACCTTTTTTGTTTGTTTAACTTCAGACTATCGTTTGTTTTTATTATTATTATTTAATTTTTTTTTTTGGTAGATGGACACAATACTTTATTTATTTTTATATGGTGCTGAGGCTCAAACCCAGTGCATCATACCTGCTAGGCAAGCACTCTACCACTAAGCTACAACCCTAGGCCCCTATTTCTTGTTTTTTTCCCTGTTTTCCACCATTCCTTTATAAATCAGACATAAATATGCCTTGATTCAATTAGCGAAGTATGGTCTGATTTTGTTTACTGTTGTTATTTGCTTATTTTTTAATAATCTAAGATCTGTTGAGAATGATTAAGGAGACAAATTAAATTTAAACTGCTCTCAGGATTAAATGTTTGAAAAACAAAAGCAGATGAGAAATCTGCCCTTCACGATTTGTTTTTAGGACACCAAACATAAACATTAATCTGATTATGATTCCTGTATAGTTGCCATTCCAAACTTATTAATTAAATCAACATTGTTTATTCTGTATAAAAATATTTGTCCAAAACATTGGGCTGCATGCTATATCTTAGTACAGAAATGACATTTTAGTAACATGTATTATTTTGCTAGTTAATTCATTGAACTCTGATCACATTAATTGCTTTGAGATATTCTTCTCTGTTTTAATGAAAAGTAGATTGCTTTAAAAAAATCCTTAATTTGCCTTTCTCCACTGAGTGGTAAAAGATTAAGGAGCTGACCTAACTACTAGTATGTTTTATTTAAACTTCCCTTTGCCCCTTGCTGCACATATAACAATGTTGTTCTTTCTTTGACACAGACCCAGACAAAGGCTGAGTGTAGTAAGGAAGCAGACAGCACGCCTCCAGTAGTAGCCCCGGCCTGGCTCCAGGATTTGTAAACAGAAACATCCCAGGCTCCAACCAGGCAGACAGCAGTTCCCTGTCTGTTCAGCATTCAGGAAGTGCTTGCTTGTACAAGCCCAGCCATTGCACACAGGCATACATACCAATGTTTATATTTGGCTGAGTATTTAACTGAGAAAACTAATAGGGAGGGAAAGAGGGTTTATTAGAGCTAAGGGGAAAAGACAGTTAAAGTATAGCATATATATAACTACATGATATAAAAAGGATTTTTTTTTAAAGAAACAACAACAAAAAAGAATTTTTTAGTTAAAGACCTCTTTTATTGAACACATGTGTGAATACACATACTTAAATATTTTTCCTGGCAAAGTTTTTCAGTGATATCAAATTTTTAAACCATGTGACATAACCTGGAAAGTTTTTAATTTAAAATATTTAACCATTAGTTTGGCATTTAACATGTTTAAAATCTATTATGGCATTTTTTATCCTCTCTGTTATATCAATTAATAATTCATATTTTAGAGTTTGAGTTAATTCATTATAAAAGTTATGGTATATTTTCTTTTGTAAATTTGAGAATAAAAGCAAAGAATGCTGAACCTTCAAAAAACATTAGAAAATTCATATAGAATCTTGAATTTAAGTCACCTACTATAACTACTTTATATTTTTATAGTTTAATGCATTTTAATAGTGCTTACAAGAACAGCACAAAAAACAGACATTAAAGGCATATACTTGCATGTAGCACACCTCAGAAAATTATAGTGAATGAATAGACTCTACTGATGATAAAAATGCTACAAACATCATTTAAGTGTTATCAATAAGAAATTTACTTATTTAAAAAAAATCTGAATGTTGTAATTGTCCAGAAAAATTTAATAGGTTTCTTTTTGTAATTGTTGAAGTTGAGTGCTGAACTTATTCACTGAAATGTTTTGACTTGTAGTAATGCTTTATGTCCCCACATTTATATAAAAATTTATGCACAAATGAAAATAGAAAAACTTCCAATACCTAATTTCTGCTCCTATTTTTCCATTTCACAGGCATATATGTAGGTACCATTGACTTTATGGGGGGAAATATATAATGTTCAGAACTATAACAATATGAAGAAAAATTGGGAAGTCAGACAAAATAATAATTTTTAAAAACCTCAATCTGAGAATCCCCACTGGGTCCTGAAAGTATGGGTGTGGACTAATGGATGTTCACAGTGATGACTCTCATGTTTTAGATGTTTACTATAATATATTTAGTTTAGGAAAGCAGGAAAAATTTGCTCTGTATTTTTAAGAACATATTATGATGGAAAATGATACAAAGTAAGAAACATTTAATTTCTAAGTATTCATTTGCTTCTCTTTAAATAGTTTTTGCTCTCCTGTACTAACAGAGAAGAGAAGTTGGTTTATGGGTGAAAATGATAAAGAATTTAATTGAGTGTCTTGTTTAAATGTCTCTAAAATATTCAATGGGAAATATAAAACATATTTGTTAAAGAAACTCTGTGTCTGAATGAATGCAATTATTTAATGCAATTTTTTAATTCATGTATTCCCAAAATCTCTCCAACTGGTATATGCCCACATCTAAAGAATTTTTTTTTCCTGGTATGCCTGTTTTTTCCTATCCAGCTCTACAGTTTGAGTCAGGCTGAAGGCAGAGACTTCATTCCCTATGTTCAGTTTCTAAGCTTGTTCAAAGCTTGTAAATGCCAGCTCTTCACCATTGGTTTAGATAATCAGTATTTGACTCTGTCACTAGTGCCATAAGAATGTCTTCATTAAGGCTATATGGAGAATGTAGTAATTCACATTTCTATCCTAGTAATATTTCTCATGGTTTGTCTATATCTGACATGCACAGGAGAAGACATCACTAAAGGTGATCTTGCCTCTTATGCCAAATAAAGCAAACATTGTGTTCTTTTAAAGCATGTTCAAATCATGCCATTTACAACCATTTTCTATGACTTGGCTATCATTTTTTTCAGAGAGAGAAAATTTTTTAATATTTATTTTTTCGTTTTCAGTGGATACAACATCTTTATTTTATTTTTATGTGGTGTTAAGGATCAAACCCTGCACATGCCAGGTGAGCGCGCTACCACTGGAGCCACATCCCCAGCCCCTCGGCTATCATTTTTAAGAGTGGCTTTTGTAATCTTAGCTATTTCAAGTTTCCTTCTTCGTAAGATAACATATGATGACTGCAAAATCTATTGAATTCTAGAATAGGAAAAAAAGGGGGGCTTTTATTTAGATTATTAGCTCCCCTTCACTTTTTTTCCTAATAGGTGCTGTCCACAAAGAACTTGGCCCCATTTGTTTTAGAGATAGTGCCATGTTAATTAATTTGCAGAATAGGATTAGGGTCTATCTAGAAGATAACCTATTTGATCATATATTTTTATACTAGTAGATACTTTGTAATCTAGAAAAGTCATTAACAAAGTCATCAACATTTGTAGATAATGCTGAACAGATTGTTGTTTGAACAAACATACATGAGGGAGCATTGACTTACAATTGCATTTATTCCTTGCAGAATATGTTGGCAATTTTTTCATTGGTTTCAGTAGTAATTCCAAGTTTCAGCTCATAAAGAGCATCCAATACCTCCAATACTCAGGAATGCTTTACCACTGAGTTACAACCATACTCCTTTTTTATTTGAAACAGGGTCTCAATAAGTGTCTGAGTGACTTGTGATCCTCCTCTTCCTCTTGAGTCTGCAGTTGACACAAGCTTCTATTAAAGGCAAAAAGTTTCATAGCCTAAGTTGTTACTATTATTATTATTATTTAAATTATTTTTAATTTATATATGACAGTGTAATACATTATAGTTCATATTACACATATAGAGCACAATTTTTCATATCACCGGTTATATACAAAGTACATTAACACCAATTCGTGTCTTCATACATGTACTTTGAATAATAATGTCCATCACATTCTACCATCATTTCTAACCCTATGCCCCCTCTCTTCCCCTACCATCATTCTGCCCTATCTAGAGTTCGTCCATTTCTCCTATGTTCCCCCTCCCTACACCACTATGAGTCAGCCTCCTTATATCAGAGAAAACATTTGGCATTTGTTTTTTGGGGGGTATTGACTAACTTCACTTAGCATTATCTTCTCCAACTCCATCCATTTACCTGAAAATGCCATGATTTTATTCTCTTTTATTGCTGAGTAATATTCCATTGTGTATATATGCCACATTTCTTTTATCCATTCATCTATTGAAGGGCATCTAGGTTGGTTCCAGTTTAGCTATTGTGAATTGTGCTGCTATAAACATTGATGTGGCTGTGTCCCTGTAGTATGCTGTTTTTAAGTCCTTTGGGTATAGACCCAGCTGGGTCAAAAGGTGTTTCCATCCCCAGTTCTCCCAAGAAATCTCCATACTGCATTCCATATTGGCTGCACCAATTTGCAGTCCCACCAGCAGTATATGAGTGTGCCTTTTTCCCCATATCCTTGCCAACACTTATTGTTGTTTGTCTTCATAATAGCTGTCATTCTGACTGGAGTGAGATTAAATCGTAAGAGTAGTTTTGATTTGCATTTCTCTAATTGCTAGAGATAATGAACATTTTTTCATATACTGGTTGATTGATTGTATATCCTTTCTGAGAAGTGTCTTTTCAGGTCCTTGGCCTATTTATTGATTGGGTTATTTGCTTTTTTGGTGCTTAGCTTTTTGTGTTCTTTATATATCCTAGAGATTAGTGCTGTATCTAATGTGTGAGGGGTAAAAATTTGCTCCCAAGATGTAGGCTTGTATATTAAATCATTCACTGTTGTCTCATAGATCTTGGATATTTTTGTTCTTTACCCCCTCTGTTTTTCTCTTTGTAATTTAGTGTGGATAATTTCTGTCATTGTATATTCAGGTTCACTGACTCTTTTGTCAGTTGTGTCCTCTCTGTTAATAATCACATCAAAAGAATTCTTTAGGATTGTTAACATATGTTTAATTTCCAGCATTTCCATTTGGCTTTTTAAATTAATTTCTTTATTTTATCTGATATTCTCCTGCTGTTCACTTATGTAGTCCACATTTTTTTATATATTTATTTACATATTTTAAAGTCTGATAAATTCACTATCTGAGATATTTCTGGTTATTTCTACATCTATTGACTATTTTCTTTCTTAATGACACCTTATTTTCTTTTTTTCCCCCTCTATATACACATTTATTTGCTACTGAACATTAAAACAGCACATCAAAATTTCTTTTTATTGCAACTCAAATTTTTGAAAACCAGAAAATCTAATTATCTACTCTAATTATTACACTCTAATCAAACTATCCAATATTCTCTTTACATCTCTTCCAGTTCCTGAGTTTTATTTCACATTTCAGGCTTTTAAAATCTCCAGGAAGCCTTGAGACCTATTGGTACTTCTTTGAGTCAAACAGAAAAGTAAAACTAAAGTATACTGAAATCATTTATGCACATTTTAACTGCTCAGATTCCTTATAAATTACTGGCATTAAGGCACACACACACACCAAAAAAAGGATGCAAAAGAATAAAGACATCTCAGAACTCATACATAAGCTATTCAAAATCATTGGTATGCAGTCTAAGTATAGAAAAGTGTTCCTAAAATTACCATCATGAAGAACAAGTACAATTTACGCCTATATTGACTCTGTGTCCTAATCATACCCTATTCTAGCATTCTCAGAAGGATCCCACCCACGATATACGCAAAAACTGCAGGTACATTTGAATGGTACACTTCGTGATTCATTCTGAACTTCCTTAAGATTGTTGTCTCTTTCTTGTTTTTGAAGACTTAGGAGATATCTCCATCTTTCCACAAGGTCTTTCCGTGCAGATAACAATGTCCGGACTCCTTGCCACCTGTTGGGAAAACCCTTTCTGACCTCCTGTAAGACCCTCTCACTCCTGTCCAGTGGTTGGGGTGGACCTTCTGGCAGAGGGGACGGGCATTTAGCACAAGGATTCAGAGTCAAGTCATGAAGTTTCTTTACTAGCATTGAACTGACCGGATGAGAGTCCACTGAATTTTCTTCATTTTCAGACATCGGAAAAGACTCCTGGTTCGAGGTTGGGTTAAATTTTTGCAATGGGTCCATTGGGAGGTGAGCAGACCCTCAAAAAAGTTGCTCCCCCTGTTGCCTGGGAGGAAAAAAAAACTGTAGCCCTGAGACTAAAACCTCAAACTTTATCAGCTGGTGAGACGAGTGGAGCCAATCTAACACACCTTATTTTCTTGCTACATTACACATCTTTTTATTTTTATAACTAAAACTAAATATTGCAGATAAAATCAGAATAGAGTTTAAAGTAAATAATGCTTACATTCAGAAAAGAACACATTCCTTTTTGTCAGAAAGAACGCAGTCATAGCTGAGCTGGTTTGGGGCTTTATTATTGCCTTAGTGTAATTAGGTTCACCATAGATTCCAAATGTTTCGAGGATATAACAAACATCCTGTTAGCAAGGTTTGGGATCTGAATGCCTGGAGGACTTCTCTCATTTCTTGGCTTTGCCCTCAGGGTTTAGTAAGCCCCTTACCATGGCACTTAAAAAAGAACTCTCAAACTTTCACCCTTTGTCCAACTACAGATAGATATGATCTTATAGTTGTAAGGATTTAGAGTGCCTAGAGGATTGTCTCCGTTCTGCTGTCTATAGACCTTTTATTTTTTTCTCCTGTTCTTAGAGTTTAACAGGCACTATATACCTATGCCTTAGGGTGCTTTCTCAGCTTTCCTGTCCTGCTTGGGACTACTTGGTGAAGGCCTGCTGAAGAGTTGGCAGGTGATGGTTAGCTCTTTTTACATCTGGGGCCCCTATATACTCTTAGTTGTCATGCCATCCTGTACTCAGCCTTTATGAAATTGTGATGTTAAGTTGTTTCTTCTTACTCACATCTATGATGGTGTTTTCCACCTGCTGGCTCACCTAGGATAAAAGCAGTTCTGAAGGCTAGATTTCCAAGATGAAGGTGACAGGGTGGTCAGGTTCTAGTGAGGCCTCTCTTCCTGCCTTGTAGATGGCCACCTTCTCACTTTGTCTTCACGTGCTGGGGCAAAGAGAGTGGGTGGGGAGGGGAGAATAAAGAAGACAAGAAGGGAGAAAGGGCTTTTTGGTGTCTCTCCTTATAAAGCACCAATCCCATCATGAAGTCCCCACCCTCATGACCTCCTCTAAACCCAATTAACTCCCAAAGTATCTCTCTCCAGATCCCATCATATTGGGAGTTAAGACTTCAATATATGAATTTTGGGGGAGAAGGCATAGTTCAGTCCATAGCACAGACTAATGGAAGATATTAATTTTAGGAAAACCTGGTACTAGAGGGGGAAGAGTCAATTGGGAACTCTTAGGACTTTCTTAGTAATTTTTCTATAAACCTAAAACTATACTAAAATATAACATCTATTAAAAATAATAATAAAGGTAAGTCTAAAAATTAGTAATTTTTACTTAAAAATAGAGTTGTGGCTCAGTGGTAGAGTGCTTACCTGGCATGTGTGAGGCCCTGGGTTTGATCCTAAGCACCGCATGCATATAAATAAATAAAAATTTAAAAATAAAATGAAAAGATCCATTGACAACTAAAAATAAAATAAAATAGATGAAACCAGTTGAGCATTGTGTCCACACACCTGAAGTCCTAGCTACTGAGGAAGCTGAGGTAGGAGGATCGTAAGTTCTAGCCTCAACTTAGTGAGACCCTGTCTCAAAATAAAGAATGACTTTATGACATTTGCCAGAAAACGGATGAATTTGGAGATTATTATGCTAAACAAAATAAGCTAATCCCCCAAAACCAAAGTTATGTGTTCTCTCTGATACGTAGATGCTAACACACAACAAAGGGGGAGGGGAAGAATAGAAGTTCAGTATATTATGCAAAAGGGAATAAAGGGAAGAGAGAAGGTTCAGAATAGGAAAGACAGTGTAATAATTCTAACATAACTTTCCTATGTACATATATGATTATACAACAGTGAATCGCTACATCATGTTCAACCACAAGACTGGGATCCTAATTAGAATAAGATGTACTCCATGTTTGTATAAGTCAAATTATACCCTACTGTCATAGATAACTAAAAAGAACAAAAATAAAAAATCAAATAATAAAAATTTAAAAATAAAAAGGGTTAGGGATGTAGCTTGGTGGTAGAGCACCTCTGGGTTCAATCACTAGAAACAAACAAAAATTTTTATTTGCTATGCACAGCTTAACAGAATGCTAAAAATAACAAGACATTCTTTCAAATCCGTTTTTACCAGAGAACCCTTTGTGATCTTCTTTCCCTTTCCTCTCCCTTCTTTGAATCTCTCTACTTTAAATGGCACTATTTTTATTACTTCTGTTTCTTCTTTTTGTCCTCCATTTTCCATTTCCCACCTTTTTTCTCTTTTGATCCTGATAAAATAAAATGTGAGCCAAGTGTGGTGGCACATGCTTGTAATCCTACTGACTCCAGAGGCTGAGGCAAGAGAATCATAAGTTCAAAGCCAGCCTTAGCAAAGGTGGGGCACTAAGCAACTCAGTGAGACCCTGTCTCTAAAAAAAAAATACAAACAGGGCTGGGAATGTGGCTCAGTGGTCAAGTGCCCCCACGTTCAATCCCTGGTACATAAAAGCAAAACCAAAACCAAAATATGAGCATTATTTGCCAGTGTTTAAACCAAAATATCAAGTTTTTTGTTCTTACTTAGAGAACATTAATTTTCCTCCTTAAAAAATTTGTTAAATCAAAAACAAGGTATGACAGTCCCTTTTGTCCATGGTTTTATTTTGCAAGGTTTTAGTTGTCTGTAGTCAACCATAGTCCAGATATACTAAATGGAAAATTCTAGAAATAATCAGTTCGTAAGTTTTAAATTCTGTCTGAATAATGTGATGAAATTTAACACCATCTTACTCCATCCCAGGTGAGACACAAATCATCCTTTTGGCCAGCATATTCACAGTTGTGTGTGCTCCTACCTGCCTGTAGTCACTTAGTAACTATCCTAGGTCCCAGATTGACTGTTGCAGTAGCATAGTGCTGGTGTTTGAGTAACTCCTATTTAACTTAATAATGGTCCCAAAGCACAAGAGTAGTAATGCTGGCAATTTTGTTATGGCATATTGTTATAAACTATTATATTTTATTATCAGTTATTGCTTATCTCTTACTGTGCCTAATTTATGAATTAAACTTTACCATAGGTGTGTACACATAGGAAAAAACATAGCTTATACAGTCATTTTTCAGGATCACCTCACAGATGTCCCAAACATGACTATATGTACTATGAAATGGTGTAATTATTTGCATATAATTTGTGCACAGTCTCCTGTATACTTGAAATTGTTTCTAGGTTACTTATACTATGGAATACACTGAAAATGCTATATGAATAGTTCTTATACTGTATTTTTAGGGACTAATGACAAGAAAAATAGAATGCACGTGTTAATTACATCATCATTGGTCTAGCTAGAGTAAATTAACAAGACTTGACATGAACAATGCTCACATAGGAGCTGGGGAAAGACTGAATATCTGTGAAATGGTCGGAGGCCATAGCAGGGTATGTGTATATACTACTTAATTTACGTGGATTTAATGTAGTGGTTGGTGTTTAGCAAATTGAGGTTTTACTCTTTGGAAATTTCTGGAACCTCTTTTGAATATACCCTAGGAGTAAGAAGAGCCAACTGTATAGTGTTCTGTGCTATCAGAGATTTTAGGCACCCAGTAGGCATCTTGTAATGTATCCCCTAGGGATAAGGAGAAACTGTTGTACTTGACAGTTTTAATAATAAGAAAAGATGAACAGTAAGCACATAAAATATTTGTGTATACTACTTAAAGTGTTAGTTAGTTCTCTGTGTGTTTGAGTGCATTGAAAATAAAATTTCTGGGCTGGGGATGTGGCTCAAGCGGTAGTGTACTCGTCTGGCATGCGCCCAGCGCAGGGTTCCATCCTCAGCACCACATACAAATAAAGATGTTGTGTCTGCCGAAAACTAAAAAAAATAAATATTGAATTCTCTCTCTCTCTCCCCCCACCCTTCCCTCTCTCTCTAAAAAAAAAAAAAAAAAAGAAAAAGAAAGAAAGAAAGAAAGTAAAAGAAAAAAAAAGAAAATTTCTGGGCTGGGGTCGTGGGTCATTTTCCTAGCATGTGTAAGGCATTGGGTTTGATTCTCAGCACTGTATATGAATAATTAAATAAAATAAAGGTTCATCAACAACTAATAAAAAAATTTTTAAAAAAAGAAAATAAAATATCTCTTGGGTTAGGCAAATTCTGAAATGATTTCATTTAATTTGTTGTTGTTGTTTTGGTACTGGGAATTTAACCCAGAGGCATTTAACCACTAAGCCTGTCTCTAAATAAAATATAAAATGTGGATGTGGCTCAGTGGTTGACTGCCCCTGAATTCAATCCCTGGTACCAAAAAAAAAAAAAAAAAAAAAAAGACAGGGTCTTGCTAAGTTGCTGAGGCTGGCTTTGAACTCGAGATTCTCCTGCCTCAGCCTGTCAAGCTGCTAGGATTATAGGTGTGCACCACAGCACCTGACAAGTTGAGTTTTTTCTTTTTTATTGAAGTAAAATTCATATAACAGAACTCACAATAGTAAAATGAGCCATTCAGTATATTCACAATGTTGTGCAACTATCACCTTTACTTAGTTCCAAAACATTTTCATCTCCTTACAAGGAAAATCTTGTATCTAATAACCAGTTCCTTCCTTTTTCTTTTTCCACCATTGCTAGCAATTGCTAATCTGCTTTTTGTCTCCACAGATTTGCCTTTTCTGAATATTTCATATAAATATTTCATAACATGTGATCTTTTGAATAACATTTGTGTGGATAATACCACATTTTGTTTATTCATTTGTCAACATATGAACATTTGTGTAAAAGTTTTTGTTTGAATACCTGTTTTGAGTTCTTTTGGGTATATGCCTGAGAGTAGAATTGTTAAGTATAATGGAAATTCTGTATAACATTTTTCCCCAAAAACTGTTTTCTAATGTATGTATATCATTTCATATCTCCACCAGCAATGTATGATAGTTCCAGTTTCTCTTCATCCTTGACAAACTTTTTTATTTTCTTTTTTAATTGTAGCCAGGCTAGTATCTCGCTATAGTAAGGTAAATTTTTATATGTAGCTTTTCTGCATATAACTTACTATATATGTTAAAATTATTTTAAGTTTTATTAATTTATGTTAAATTTTCTTAATAAATATTCAACAAATTGAAATATTTCAGTGCTCTGAGTTTTTTTAGAAATATTTTTGTGACATTTAAATATGCAACTGTACTTAATTTGACTGAGATAAATTCATTTAGAACAGAAATATCCATCAGAGGAGTTCTCTGCCATAGAGGCTTCTTACTTTGCCATAGAAACTTATAGTTTAAATATGGCATATAATTATAATGTCCAAATCAAGAAAGTTTTAAAATATAGTATGCTTTATTTTTATTGAATATGAAGGATGATTAGCTGGGCATGGTGGTGCACATCTCTAATCCTAGCAGCTCTGGAGGCTGAGGCAGGAGGATCATGAGTTCAAAGCTGGCCTCAGCAATGGCAAGGTACTAAGCAAATCAGTGAGACTCAGTCTCTAAATAAAATAAATAATAGGGATGGGGATGTGGCTCAGTGGTTGAGTGCTCCTGAGTTCAATCTCCAGGACCCCTTCACCAAAAAAAAAAAAGAAAGAAAGAAAGAAAAGATTAAATAAGGAAATTAGCAGTCATTAAGCCCAGCCTCTAGTGAGTATCACCAAACACTGTATGAATGCCTCTGGTAAAATAATTAACAGCTATTTCATAGGTAACTCATTTAATTTTAGACAGCCCTGTTTGTAAGTCATAAGTTCTGTGTTCTGTGTCATAGACTTGTCTTGAATGTTCATTAATCGAATCTCATTATTCTCCCTAGCTATTCAAAACAAAATACTTCCATTTTTCCACAAGAGACAGCTGAATTCTCCCAAGTTTTTTTTTTTTTCTCTCTCTTTTCTTTATATTGGACACTTTGAGTTCTTTGTACCTACACAATTCAGAGTCATTTATCTTTATGTTCTACTTGCTTTATTTTGGACACACTGCTTTAGTTTGTGGAATCTATCCTAAAGAGATTTGCTCTAGATATGATCTGACCCACAGAATTAAAATAACACATAACATGTTTACATTGTAATTATAACCCTTGATATAGAAATATGTTTCCCCATTCTGCAAGTGAGTAAACTTATGTTCAGACAGATGAAAAAAATTTCTCAAGGTTATGCAATAAGTGAAAGAAATGAGTTTAAGGGGACTGGGGTTGTGGCTCAGTGGGAGCACTCTCGCCTAGCATGTGTGAGGCACTGGGTTTGAGCCTCAGCACCCCGTAAATAAATCAATAAAGGTATTGTGTCCATGTACAACTAAAAAAAAAATACTAAAAAAATAGAAGAAGTGAGTTTATGTCTAATTCATATTTAATTGCCTGCAAAGCCATATTCTTTTCATTAATATTAATGATGTCATATTGATTAATATACCTAACATTAATTGCATAGATAATATATGCTTGACACTGTAGACTCCCATCTAAGCCTCAGTTGACATACAAGGTACATTTTTATAAATGAGGAAATGGAGGCACTGAAAGTCATAATTTTCCGAATCCCACAGAATGAGTTGTCAGATTCTAAAAGCTGTACTCTTAAATATTTTACTATTCCCCCTAAAATATTATATTATCCTGTCTATGCTATTCCACAATGTAGATGTATCAATAATTAGGAGCATGCCTAACAGATTTTACAGTGTTTTCAAGTCTAAGATAATCTGTATCAAGGCCAGTCTGGGCAATTTAGTAAGACCCTGGCTCAACATGAAAATTTTTTTAAAAGGGCTGGATATATACTCAAGGCGTGTGTGAGATTCTGAGTTCAATAATACTGGGGGGAAAGATAATCTTCATGATTAATGTATTATTTTTCTCTCATTTCCTTTCATGCAAAAACATAACTGATTTGCTTATCTATTGATACAGCCTTTCTAGAGAGCAGTTTGTCGATATTTAATAAAGTACTTTTATTTAAAAAGAATGACAAAAGGGCACAATGGTGCATACCTAGCTATTGTGGAGTCTGAAGCATGGGGATCAAAAGTTTGAGGACAGCCTCGACAACTCAGAGAGCCTGTCTTCAAAATGAAAAATACAAAAGACTGGGGATATAGCTTAGTGGTAGAGTGCCCTTGGGTTCAACCCCAGTATCTCTAGAAACAAAAAGGATGACAGTGTTTTAAAATTTGTTTCTTTTAGGTCCACCTCATTCATTTAACCGAGATGAGACAATAATCATTGCTTTGGCATCTGTCTCTGTCTTAGCTGTTTTGATAGTTGCTTTATGCTTCGGATACAGAATGTTGACAGGTAAACAAAATACCACTTTTTGTCCTATCATTTATTAAGCATGCTATTAAATCAGAATTTATTTTCTTTTATTTAAATCTCTATGCTGAATGTTAAAAAAAAAAAAACAAAAAAAAACCTCTGTGCTACTGAAACTCCCATTCTGTCTTCAACAAAAAATTTCCCCAGTTTTTGGAAAAAGTTTCAAATTCAAACAAAATACCTGTCACCCAGTTTCAACAGTTATCATATATGAGCAGTATTGTTTCATGTAAATCCCCGCTCACTACCCACTTCAATGCCACTGAATTATTTTGAAGCAAATTAAGGATACCATTAATATACCTTAGGCTTAATGGGTTGTTTAGGAAATCATCAATCACTCATTCATTTAAATAACGTTAATAAAATCTTGAAAGTTTCTACACTATTTCTTAGGGTTTTAAACTTTAAGTCATTATGGGAGCATCACTTAGAATTTAACTTTCATGTTGTTTATTATTCATCTTCATTTATAGATGAATAATTGTATTCCTTCTGCAGCTTTTAAAAAACTGTAACATAGTAAAAAGTGTAATAAAGATATCATTTTAAGAAAACTATGTTAGTAACGCTTTTTCCTGTTCTTATAGGAGACCGTAAACAAGGTCTTCATAGTATGAACATGATGGAGGCAGCAGCATCAGAGCCCTCTCTTGATCTAGATAATCTGAAACTGCTGGAGGTAAGGTTGTTCTTAGATTGTGGACTGTTATAATAATTACCAAGTTTTGTAATTATTGCTAAGTTTCATTTGGTAATATCTCAGAAGCTACTTTAAAAGTCTTAATATGATGAGTGGTTTTATGATTTTTATTAGAGATGACCTGATAACTATGGTCCCCAAACTAAATAATAGATATGATAGATTTAACTATATAAAAACATTTTAATAATTTTCTTTTTGCATAAAAATATAGTTAAGAAAGTTAAAAAGTCAAATTTGAAAAAATGTTTCAGTACATAAGAAAATTGATAAACAGCTGTTATAAGTCAATTTGAAAGAAAAGATGCATAAAAATATACAGAAGAGATGAACTGACAGTTTAGAAAAGTAAATGTGGCTAATAAATAGATAGTAAGATGTCCAGTTTACTAGACTGAAAGAAATACCAATTAAAACATGGAATATGCTGGGCACACTGGTGCACATCTATAATCACAATCGCTCTGGGGGCTGAAGCAGGAGGATCGTGGGTTCAAAGCTAGCCTTAGCAACTGGCGAGGCTCTAAGCAACTCAGTGAGACCCTGTCTCTAAATAAAATAAAAAATAGGGCTGGGGATGTGGCTCAGTGGTTGAGTGCCCCTGAGTTCCATCCCCGGTACCCCCCGCCCCCTGCAAAAAGAAGGAACATTATCTAGGATTGAGTGAAAGAAACTTTACCAAACATTGCTAATTTAATTATATTTTGATACAGCCTTTGTGAAGAACCGGCTGCATGTGAAGTTTTTACCTGGAAATAATGATATATAACACACGTTTTTAAATCAATAATGATAAATTCTTAACCCATTTCAATAAAAAGTGAGAAAAATCCCCAGAAACCAAAAATGAAGAGAATAGGTTACATTTTGCTGGTTCTTTGTATATTGAGTAATTTTTTATTGCATCCCAAATATTGTGACTATTTTATTGTAGAGACCTGCACTATATCTATCATGTTTTCCTAAAGTGTGCTGATTTTTACTTATTTTAGTAAGTAACACATACTATAAACTTGTCTCTTAGGCAGAAGCTCAAGTCTTGGTTCAGTTATTTTATCTTTAGCTAGAGTCTGTCCCACGCATCCATCCTTTTCAGGATTCTATCTGCACTTTGCAGAAGCTATAGTTGCCCCAAATTACATTCTCTGGTTCTTAGGTCCAGAAAGATTATAGATTTTCCCTTGTCATTTTAACTCTACGGCACAGAGCTGATTGAACCCTGCATCAAGCTAAAAAACAAAAATAGGGAGCTCATCCTATGCCATTTTTCTCTTTTAAATCTTGAGGTATTTTAGAGTCTACCTCCTTTTACTTATTCTCCAGTGCCTTTAGATATTTTGTTTGTTTGTTTTTATTTTGTCCAGAGTTTCCAGTTGTTCTGTGAGACAGCTAGGTTGGGTGGGAACTTCCTCAGTCATACCAGATACGGACTTCAGTAGTTTCTTGATAATGGAGTAAACTATTAGCAATAGAGATGTGTAGCATACTACATGAATTTGTGCTTCATTATTTAAGTTTGATTATTTAATTTTGATGTGAATTAATACTTTGCCTTTTTAAAAACAACTTCACAGCTGATTGGCCGGGGTCGATATGGAGCAGTATATAAAGGATCCTTGGATGAACGTCCAGTAGCTGTAAAAGTATTTTCTTTTGCAAACCGTCAGAATTTTATCAACGAAAAAAACATTTACAGAGTGCCTTTGATGGAGCATGACAACATTGCTCGCTTTATAGTTGGAGATGAGAGAGTTACTGCAGATGGACGCATGGAGTATTTGCTTGTGATGGAGTATTATCCCAATGTAAGTTCTTTAGAAGAAATAAACAATCATTGATACTAGCTGTCAATCAGACTTTCAGGAAGACCACCATAATAAGCATTGCTAGTACGCAAATTCATTATTAATGGTCTGCAATGAGATAAAGATCCTGTGCCATATTTGAATCAAATACATCACTAACTATACTGTTTATTCATTTCCCTCTCTCATTCTCTCATTCTCTCCCTTCTTTTCTATTCTTTTCTCTTTCTGTAGCCAGGTTTTCTCAGTGAAGGAAGCAGTGCTTTGATTGTCATTCATTCTGGTGTAAGCTCCTTATCTCATCAGAGACTGGTAGTGGTTTGTGGATAAGCACTTTGAGTAATACAGATACGGAGAGTACCCCTCAGTATCCTGAGGATTGTTTCTAGAACCACTTCTAACCCCTGCAAACATACCCAAACTGCAGATGTTCAAGTCTCTTAAAACATCATTTCTAGATTACTTACACAATAAATGCCATGTTAATAGTTGTTATTCATATTTTCTTTAGAGAATAATGACAAGAAAAAATAGTATGTACATGTTCAGTACAGATACAATTTTTTTTGAATTTTTCTTTTTTATGGTGCTGGGGGTGTACTCAAAGCTTCATGTATGTTAGGTACCACTGAGATGTACCCCACAGCCCCTGAATATTTTTTTATCTGGGTTGGTCAAAATTATGAATGAAAAACATGCAGATACAGAGGACACATTATATATATTTGCAAAATTCTTCTGTTTTCTATTATAAACCATTTATAGTTTTGTATTAGTAACAGATTTTTTTCAAATTAATTTGATAGATCAAAGAATTTAAAAGGAAATACTCATTCATCATTTTAAATATGAATGAGACATGAAAAATTGATGTTAAATTCATTTCTTTCTTCACATAGAAATGCCTTACTACTTCTTTCAAATTTCTCTAAAATGGTTCATTAAATCTTCATGGAATCCTAGCCTATGCAAATCCTTAATAAGGTTGCTAACTTACCTCTTAATGTTAAAATAAATTTATTTCAATTTTTTAATACATTTTCTTCCTCTGTAAAGGGATCTCTTTGCAAGTATTTGAGTCTCCATACAAGTGACTGGGTAAGCTCTTGCCGTCTGGCCCATTCTGTGACTAGAGGACTGGCTTATCTTCACACAGAATTACCACGAGGAGGTAAGATAATGAATAAAAGATGAATAACACATGTGGGTTCAAAATTTTAATCCTGGGCTGGGGATGTGGCTCAAGCGGTAGTACGCTCGCCTGGCATGTGTGCGGCCCGAGTTGGATCCTCAGCACCACATACAAACAAAGATGTTGTGTCTGCCAAATACTAAAAAATAAAAATTAAAAAAATTCTCTCTTTTTCTCCCTCTCTCACTCTCTCTTTAAAAAAAAAATAATCCTATCTTCAAAGTATGATTTGTATTATTAGGCATTTATTATTAACCAATTGTTTGAATTATTCAGCATGAGGAAATATTTGAAATGAAAGTATAAGAACAAAACTTAAAGACTCTCTAGAGGAGTCATGGATTCCATTAAGAATTTAATTAAAGCTCTAGTAATAACCATGGGAGAATACTTACAAAAATATTCTTTTGGGCTGGTAATGTAGCTTAGTGGTAGAGTGTTTGCCTGGCATGATGCACAATGCCCTAGGTTTGATTCCCAGCACAGAAAAAAAAAAAAAAAGAGTTGTGGACCTTGGGTTAAGAACTTCTTAGCGAGGCTATATTTTCCTTATTCTGTTTATTTAAATGAATTAAATGTGTAATTACTTCTTTTGTTCTATTATCACATAGGTCTTTATTCAGTAGGTTGATCTTTATTATACTTAATGTGTATTTTTATATATCCATGCTTCTACTAACTACAATTAGATTTGGCTAAATCTGTGAGAATTGAAGATAGGAATAACAGTAGTTTCAATAAAATGTTTTTTTTGTTGTTGTTGTTTTTTTTTCTGATGTAAGAATCTAAAGGTCTGGGAATACAGCTTAGTGATAGAGTGCTTGCTTAGCATGCATGAGGCCCTGGGTTCAATCCCCAGGGCGCGCACGTACACACACACGAAAAGCTACCAAACCATCCAGAATTGGTTTGGTAACACCATGGTACTATCAGGGCCTGAGGCACTTATATTTCTTTGCACACCATCCTTAATAGGTAGCTTTCATTTTCAAAGTTATCTCATTGTTATGCTGGATCCTGGGTAAGGGAAAAAAGGTGGGGAGGGAAGAGGAGATAAATGGATTTGTTCCCTCTATCTCCATAAGTTCCACTGTCATGTTCATGTTTTGTTTCTCAGAACTAGTCCACTCTTAGCTGCAAAAGAGGCTGGGAATATTGTTTTTGTTTTTGTTTTTGCTTTTTGAGTTTTACTGAGTGCATTGCTGCCTCAGATAATTAGTTGGCTTCTAATACTAAGTAAGAAAGGGAGAGTACATGACAAGATGTCAGTCTTTGCCAGTGTTTCAGAACTGTATTGTATTTTTTGTCACAACTACAGTCTTCCTCAGCTTTTATGCACATTTTTGCTAGTTATTGAAAGCATCTCTTTTTAATACATTTTCTTTTTCACTTTACTTTAATATACATCTCACATCACAGGAACCCCTAAATTAGCTTGGCTGTGATAATTCTGTCTCTGCCCTTTCTTAAGCTTTCATCCCCTAGCACATTTTCTTATTAAACTGTAACCCTGACATTGTTTTTCAATCTCCTGACCTCTTTAATGAAGAGAACTTTAATGTATCAGTTTCTTAGATCTTTGTTCCATTGTATAATAGCACAGATCATCTTTTCTAGCTAATGCTTCATATATAAATAATTTCTCTTGAATAATTTATTAGTTCATTTATCTAGACATCTTGATATTCCTGAGTACAGAATTGATCTATGTTATTGTCTATGTCAGCAACTTGATTCACTTACTCTAGTGCTTTGGCACATTAACCATTGGGCTGTGTGTTCCCTTACTCAATTAGATATTGCAACCCCTTTTAAAAGCTGGCTTAGCACAGAACTTAAAATACCATCCTAATTCCCCTTTCAAGCTTTGTATGATTCAGCAAGGTTTCAAGTCAAACATTGGCTGAAATTAATAAACAGAGCTGTTACTCTCAAACATTAGCCAATATTATCACTAGTTAACTTTTTAAAAACTCATGTAATATAAACATAAAGCTATTTATATTTATTGCTTAAAAGTGTTCCCAAGTATATAGTAAAATTTTAAAACATTTAAAGTGTCCTTTCAGAGAATTTTCTTTTTCCCAGTGTCTTCAGATATAATTTTTTTGCTTAGAGTATAAATTCCTTAGTAAGAAATACTACTACTACTACTACTACTACTACTATTATTTCAGTTATTTGTTGCTTCAGAATAAGGAGTTGAACCTGTTTATTTGTAATTAGTTTTCCCTGTGAATTTTTTCCTTATGATAATAGCAATGTGTGCTTGTTGCCCAACAAAAATCTAATATACAAAAATATATATAAATTATTCAGACTTCACCAGAAAATTACTAAGCAGTTTGTGTTTATCCTTCTGGGTCCTTTGCTCTGCATATATATATATATGTGTGTGTCTAAATATCCACAGAAAATTTTTTTGGTTCAGGTTTAAAAATATATATGTATTTTGTAATATATTTTGTAACATGTTTTATAAATTATAAAATATATGAAAGTATAATTAATAGATATAAATATATATACACACATATATATTTAAAGTAATTTTATACTTTTCTTTGACATATTTGGCTAATGCAGTATTATGCCCAAGGCAAAATCATTGTATATTCTGCCCCTGGCTTACACACTCAAAAAGGTTAAAAAGAATACTTAGGGGAACTTAGAAGGGGAAAGTCAACTGAAAAGAATACTCTGTAGTTCTACCCTTTGCTTTGGTGCTGAGTCCTCTCTTCTCTCTTTTCCTCTATCTTCCCCACCGCCTTTTTTCTCTTACTCCATTTCCCTACCTTTTCTTTTTCCTTTTTAGTAATAGCAGGAAATAACTTGTCACATATTCTTCCTCATTAGCTTAGTTTTCCCTGAAGTATGAGATCTTTAAATATTGATTTGATATTAGTATACATCATCAAATGTTTCCATAAATTTTCCTATATAAATATTAGCTCAAGATTATGCCACTACTTCTATTTAGTTTTTTTCAGAGTATAAGAGATGTGGCTATTACAGGAATTGAGTAGAAGCCAAGTTAAATATAAGCTATGGGAGACTGGAACAGAAAGTGGGAAAGGAAGAAAATGAGAAAGATGAATAAATTTAGAGTATAAATTCCTTAGTAAGAAATACTATTTTTTTCTTCAAAATGTTTTGTTGAAAATAAAAAAATTCAAAAAAAAAAGGAAAAATGGAACTATGTCATTTGCAGAAAAATGGATGAAACTAGAAACCGTTATGTTAAATGAAATTAGCCAAACTCAGAAGGTCGTGTTTTCTCTCATATGGAAGCAAGAGAGGGAAAAAAGGAAAAAAAAGGTGGTGGGTAGGGATCCCATGAAAATCAAAGGTACATTAGAAGAGAAAAGGGACAAGGGGGTGGGAGTTGAGAAGGGAGGATGAAGTGCTGGGGAGTGATATTGGCCAAATTATAATGTATGTATGTACAAATATGTAACAACAAATCCCATCATTATGTACAACTATAATGCACTAATAAAAATAAGTAGAAAGAGAAGAAAATGTTTTGTAGATTTAGTTTTTATATCAACAAAATGATCCTCTGTAATTTCACTGTTAAATTGCATTTGAATGCTTACTAATGGAAGTAATATGTCTATATACTAAATCTAAATGCAAATAGTAAATGCAATCATTCAATAATTGTCTTGATTATAATTGTTATTGACTTGATTCTAATTGTTCTTTTTCTCTATATACCTAGGGAAATATTTTAAATTTCCAAAATTGTGACAGAGAGCTATATTTTTTTAAAATACAAGGTTTATATAATGTTTCCCTATATATAGAGAAAAAATAATATAATGTTTTAGATGACAGGCTTAGATTAGCTTCATTCTTTCAATCAGCAAGAATTTACTGTTTACTCTGTGCCAGGCCTTTTTAAGTTCAGATATAATATGTTCTCTTTCTACTTTCATATGTTCTCTTTCTACTTTCATGGAGCTTATGGTGTAGTGTTAAGGTTAATTAAGAGTAGAATCAGTATAATACTGCTTTACTTCTGTAAAATCAAAGAACAAATTTTCATAACTTTCTAGAAGATACCAGCTTCTCTACTTGTTCTCTTGATCCATTGTAAATTATTTCTAGATTTGAAGTGCTGAGGTGGGCTCAGAGACATGGCAAAATCTCAGGCAGAACCGGGATGTGCTGTCACAGGTTTCACCTATTAAGCTATAGAAGAACACTGTAAGGGGCTGGGGCTGGGGCTCAGTGGCAGAGTACTTGCCTGGCATATGTAAGGCACTGAGTTCGATCCTCAGCACCGCATATTAAAAGAAAATAAAAAGGTACATCAACAACTTAAAAATTTTTTTTTAAAAAAAGAACACTCTTAAGACATGAAAATTTTAGAACCACATTAGTTTTTTTAATTGATCTTTGTTTTTGTTTTAGACAAGCTGACTTTTTTGGTGTTTATGCCAATTTGTCAGGTATACCTTTCTATATTGCCTCCTTTTGCTGCCCTAGAAAGGAAGAGAAAAAACAAGTTTGTGTTAGAATTAGAAGCAGCAGCATGTTTATTGTTAGATTAAGCCGAATATTTACTGCTTAATTACCTATACATGCAACAAGTGTTGTAACATACATTATAAAATAGTGATAAGTGAGTTAAAATTTTAGTTTCTTATGCTTTTTTTTTAATTAGAAAACTAAAGGGCAGAAAAATAACATCTTCTATGTTTATGTAGTTTCTGTTACTTGTATATTCATTTCATATTCAGTAGTTCTGTTTAAGCATTAATAAATATTTGGAATTGTCCAAACAGATCATTATAAGCCTGCAATTTCCCACCGAGATTTAAACAGCAGAAATGTCCTGGTGAAAAATGATGGAACCTGTGTTATTAGTGACTTTGGGTTGTCCATGAGGCTGACTGGAAATAGACTGGTGCGCCCAGGGGAAGAAGATAATGCAGCCATAAGTGAGGTGAATGTATACAAAAACATCACACTAACATACTTTGAAATTATGTTCAGGACAATTATCCTTATAAACTTCCAGTTACAGAATATTAGGAATTATAAAATTAAGAAATACCAAATACATTGCATAAAAGACTTTTTAAAATTATCAGTTCATTTTGAAAATCACTGTCATTCTAAGTCATTTTGACAAACATTAAGGAGTATGCAGGAATTGATTTTTGAAGCAAGAGTAGAGTTCCCAATTTTGATATAAGATCGTTCACCATCTGACAGTCACTATTACAATGTTAAACATATCCTTCCTTACCCTTTTCTCTGTATTCACATACACATGTCCATATATACATACATGTATTTTTGTGACTTTTAAAAATATTAGGGGGCTGGGGCTGTAGCTCAGTAGAGCACCTGCCTTGCATGTGTGAGGCACTGGGTTCAATCCTACACATCACATAAAAATGAAGGAATAAATAGAGATATTGTGTCCATCTACAACATATATATATATATATAAAATATATATTAAATTATATACACAATGTTTTATAATTTTCTTACTATGCCTTAAGTTTTTAAAATTGATACATATGGGAATTCCTAGTTTATTCTTTCTGATTGATGAATAGCATTTGCTGAAATGAATTTTCCACAGTTCAATTGTTCAAAAAGGGCACAGTTGAGATAAATTATTTATGTCAGTGACATGCTTAGGGTCAAATAACATACCACATTCTGTTTCTGAAAGTATCACTCTAATTTATCAGGTTGGCACAATTAGATATATGGCACCAGAAGTGCTAGAAGGAGCTGTGAATCTGAGGGACTGTGAATCAGCTTTGAAACAAGTAGACATGTATGCTCTTGGATTAATCTATTGGGAGATATTTATGAGATGTACAGACCTCTTCCCAGGTAAGAACTGCTGTCATAAGTTGATGTATATTTTGAAGTGAAACTGTTATATCTCTGTCTCACATATATTAAATAACTCAGTTTTTATGGAAACATCTTTTTTACTTTTGTTTAAACCTTTAGTTCATTGCCATCTAGTGTTCAGAGACATTATTAGAAGATGTGAATCAGGACAATGTTTTTTTGTTTTTGTTTTTGTTTTTTGTTTTAAAAAGGACTACAAGTTTTCATCTGAGTACAATTTGAATTAATTGCCAGTAATGGTTTTTCTATGTTAATCTCTGCTTTAGCTGTTGTCTTTTTCCTGATGGACTCTATGAACATTGAGATAAGATACATTTGTTTCTTGAATTGACATTTATAAGGAATTAGAAGCAATGGGTTATTTGGTTTTTTTTAATATTTTGTGATGTGATTTTTTTATTATTAATTGTTCAAAACATTACATAGCTCTTGACATACCATATTTCATACATTTGATTCAAGTGGGTTATGAACTCCCAATTTTTTCCCCCTATACAGATTGCAGAATCACATTGGTTACACATCCACATTTTTACATACTGCCATACTAGTGTCTGTTGTATTCTGCTGCCTTTCCTATCCTCTACTATCCCCCCTCCCCTCCCCTCCCATCTTCTCTCTTTACCCCATCTACTGTAATTAATTTCTCTCCCTTGTTTTTTTTCCCCTTTCCCCTCACTTCCTCTTATATGTAATTTTGTATAATGATGAGGGTCTCCTTCCATTTCCATGCAATTTCCCTTCTCTCTCCCTTTCCCTCCCACCTCTCGTCCCTGTTTAATGTTAATCTTCTTCTCATACTCTTCCTCCTTGCTCTGTTCTTAGTTGCTCTCCTTATATCAAAGAAGACATTTGGCATTTGTTTTTTAGGGATTGGCTAGCTTCACTAAGCATAATCTGCTCTAGTGCCATGCAATGGGTTATTTGTAAACACATTTTCTTTTTCATTCTCCTTTTTTCCCCCTACATCTTCACCTCCCTCCCTCTCTTCTTTATTTTCTCCTCCCATATTCTCTTTCCATTTCTCTCTGTCTTTCTGAACTTCTCTTCTTCTCCCTTTTTTCAGTGAAGGAATTATTCATTTAATATGATTGCTTCTTTGAGGTTTACTTGAAATAGTCAAAATGATTTATAGCTTTTCTCCCCTTGTTAGAATTTTACATCATCACTATTATATAAAAACTTTATCAGTCTGTATATCCCATTCTCCTGGATACTATACAAAAAGATTTGATATGTGCAGTCTTATAGGAATAATGCCATGAAAAGCATAGAAAAGAGAGCCAGCATTGGACAAATTTATGAAGTAGATCTGTTTAATAAAAACAAATTCATAGTGAGGTTGAGTTGTTTTTGCTTTAAAGGCATTAAGCATTAAAAATTAGTCTATAATTCTAAATAGATAATGAAATGAATTAATGGTTATTTAAATTAACTATAGGTCATCCAGTTACTACCCAGAAATGTGTGTGTGTGTGTGTGTGTGTGTGTGTGTGTATCATACACACACACACACACACACATATATATAAAATATATTTCCGGCTCTTTATATTTTTGACACAGAGTCTCACTAACTTGCCCAGGCTGACTTCAAACTTAAGGATCCTTCTGCTTCAGCTTCTGGAGTCACCAGAAGTACATTCTAGTTAATTAGAAGTACAGAATCTCAATTGAGGCATTTTTCTGAAAACAGTAATAATTGTCATAATATCACAAGGATTCTATTTTTAGAATTTTGGCACAGGTTTTTTTTTTCAACGTTCTAATCTAGTATTTTGGTTTCAGAAGCATGTCGGACTAAAATGATCTTTCGTCAGTATTAGTATACTGTCACCAGCAACATAATTTTTAAAACTTTTACTAATTTTTCAATAATAAAAGAATGACTATTGCTTTTGATCTTATAAATAATGAAGAGTGCTATCAGGGGCTGAGGTTGTAGTTCAGTGGTAGAGGGACTTGCCTTGAATGTGCAAGGCCTGCACCACGTAAGCATTAAAAAAGGCAATATCCGATGTTTGCTGGGGAATGACAATTAGGTCTTGTTATACAAAATTGTTTTAACAAATATGTAGGATGGGTTAAAATTGAAAAGAACTAGAAATAATTAAAATTGAAAAAAGAAATGGGGTTTATTGTTCAATGGGTAGAGAGTTTCAATTTAGGGAGACAGAAATAGTTCTAAAGGTAGATGATGATGTTTGCACAACCGTGTGAATGTAATTAATGCCACAGAACTATACACTTAAATATGGTTCAAAAAATGGTTCAAATGCTAAATTTTATGTATATTTTAATCATAGTGAAAAGTAAAAATAAAGGAATAAAAAGAGAATTTCTTTAAGATATTTTATAATCTCACTGTGGAAATGGTGAAGGAGTAGTACATCTGAGAGCAAATGTAGAGAAAGCTGTATTAGCTGTTAGAAGGATTGAGAAGCATTCAGAGTTCTGAGAAATAGTGAGGATAGCAGCCACAAGTTTAGATCTTGGTTTATATTGGAAGGTTAATTTTATCGTGGATGTGTTTGGACAAGGTATTGATAAATGCCGGGGTCCAGCCCCAGCGGGGTCCAGGGAGTCCTGAAGGAGGAGTGGCGTCGGCGAAATGATGAGACAGGAGTCGTTCCGTTTGAGCAATCTCCAGAGAGAGAGCTAAAACTGCTTTCTCTGGGTCCCCTTTTTATTACAATTTTTCTCATCATTATAGATTCACAATACGTCATTGATTATATAATTTAAAACTTTGCCAAGACATGACATTTCCTTAACCATGATTGAGAGCACACCGATCTACATTCTTCCAGGATATGACCCCCAGCCATACAATCATCAAAGTACAAAATCATCAATAAAACATGTCACCAATTTACATCCTTCAGATTTTCCCAAGATTTACTATTTTTCCCAAGATATGTTATTTCCTTATTAACTAATGCCAAACTACGTAACCAGACTCTAAGTCTCCTAGCCAATCATTAACCTAAAGTAACTTGTACTTTATTTCTAATTCAAAATTCCCATCTAAAAAAGTCCCTTTAAATCTTATATTTAAAATATCCTAAAGTTTATGAATCATCCTTAAAACATATCAGAAACCTATACATTTAAAGACTTAAGAATTTCTAAACTTAAGAATCTAAATAAAATAATATTTCTAACATTATTTTAAAACTGTGTCTTATAAAGCTATTTTAATTGATTCCTAAATTTATTTTCATAAAACTGGTTGAGCTGCTTTCTCGAAGAGTTTCTTTGTTTCTCAGTCAAGGTACACTAGTTCTCAAAGAGTTTGTTTCTCAGTCAAGGTGCACTAGTTCTCAAAGAGTTTGTTTTTCAGAGGATGATTGTTGTCCATTATTAGGTTTGTCCACAATGTACTGAGATAGAAGAATAGCCTTTTACTTTGTCCTTGATATGCTGAGGGGTGGGTAGAACGGCCTCCAAGGCATGAACTACCTGTTCTGTTCTAGCCATCTGAAATTTAATTTGTTTGGCATTTAACATACTCATGCCTCCTGTGAGAAACATAAGCATGAAAATGCAAAGTCCCAATTACATAAAAAAGGGTCTCATGGTTTCGGTTACCCACCAACCAGCGTGGCTTTGCCAGCATTCATCCTCACTGTGACCCTGTCAAGACAGTGGGAGAGCGGCTTTGCCAACACTTTTTCTCACTGTGACCCTGTCATGACAGTGAGTGGGGGATCGCCTCCACCAGATAAACAACTGGAGAATTTATTTATTTATTTATTTATTTTTAACTTTGAGTGTGTGTGTGTAATTGTAGATGGATACAAGATTTTTATTTTATTTATTTTTCTTTATGTGATACTGAGGATTGAACCCAGGGCCTCACACATGTTAGGCAAGCGCTTTACCACTGAGCTACAACTGCAGTTCCTGAAGAGTTTATTTTTAAAGACCTTAAAAAAAAAAAGATATTGAGAAAATTAAGATTAAAGTAATTCAGTGGTAGAGTACTTGCCTAGCATGGGTTCCCCAGCACCAGAGAGAAAGAGAAAATTTATGAGTACATGTACTCCTATAAACAGAACAAATGAGAAGAGAGAAAAATTGGTTATTAAAGATTGGATATTGGGGCATTCCCCCACTAAGAAGATAAATGATCAAAAAATAATAAGAAAACTTAAAAATAGTAGTGTCTTTTAGAAGTCAATGTTAGAAATCTTTAAGAACTAAGATTTATGACAATAAATGTAATTCGAAGTCAAGATGAAATAGAACTGAGGAATGGTGTTTTAATTTGAATGGGAGGAGGTCATTGGCATTTTTTAGAGGAGTTTCTGTGAAATAGAGAAGATAACAATCATATTACAGGGGATATAGGAAGAAAATTGTTAAGAAAGCACAAGGCACTTTGAAAAAATTTTAACAATGAAATGGGGTGGAAGTTGAAAGAAAAAAGGATCACATAAATTCATTAATAAACCTAGAGAATAGCATATAATAATTATAAAATTCTAACAAGACATTTTAAATTTTTATGATATACCTCAAAATGCAGTACATACTTTATTATTAAATGGGAACATTGTTTAATAAAGCTCTCTATATAAAATATTAGTAAAATAAATGAATTATGTGTCCTTATTATAAAGGAAGAGTGAAATGCTACAAAGTTTAAATAAAGGAAAGGGAAGGAAGAAAGAATAAGAGAATGTAAAAGGAAGAAAGCAAATAAGTATAATTTGAGAAGAGAACTAAAAAGTCTCTAACTGGTAGAGACATAATTAGCAAATGGGGTGAGAAGCAGGGAATGGTATGGGATAATGTTGAATTCTTGATCTGTCCTGGACACTTTGAAAGAAAATGAGATTGTAAAACTTCCCTTGAGCAATTCAATGATTATAAAGTTTTAAGGAAACTTAAAACTTAAAACTTAAAAACTTAAAACTTAAAACTTAAAACTTAAAACTTAAAACTTAGTGAGTCTATTATCTCCATGACAAGTTTGTTATTAACATTCATTTTTATGCTCACATTAAGTTAGCTCTACACAAGTATCTATTGAACAATTAGATGTATAACCATGAAGATTTAGTAGATTTTTATTTATTTGCTAATTTTAAAAAAAAAAATTTTCGGGCTGGGGATGTGGCTCAAGTGGTAGCACGCTCGCCTGGCATGCGTGCGGCCCGGATTCGATCCTCAGCAGCACCACATACAAACTAAGATGTTATGTCTGCCAAAAATTAAAAAATAAATATTAAAACACTCTCTCTCTCTCTCTCTCTCTCTCTCTCTCTCTCTCTCTTTAAAAAAAAAAAATTTTTTTTTCTCGTACAGGGGCTTGAATCCAGGTATATTCCACATCTGTGATGTATCCCCAACCCTTTTTAATTTTATTTCAAGACTGGGTCTTACCAGGTTGTCTAGGCTATCCTCCAATTTGCAGTTTTCCTGCTTCAACTTACCAAATAACTAGGTTTCACAAGTGTGCACCACCACACTTGATTTCTTTGATAATTCTTAATGTCACTGCATTCATACAAGATTGCACATCAATCTCATTTAGCAAGTTTTCTAGTTAAATTTGAACATAATTGAAACAAATAAGTAGAATTGTGTATTTTTAATTATTTTACTAAGCCAACATTTGAAGAATAGCAGCTAATAAATAATACTTGAAATATATGTGTATGTATGTGTTCTGTGTATATCTCAAGAGACATATATACTATATACTAGTAAATATATTGTAGTTCACAGATGGCATGAACTGAGGTTTTATAATGAGTTTCAAGGAAAAAATGATATGCTTACTGGCATGATTTAACAGATTTGTCTCTCAAGTTCAGTGTTAATGGTAATTGGTCAGAACTAAGTATTGCTTCAGAGTTTACAGTATGAAAAGATATTACTTGTATTTATAGGTAGTATCATATTCTAATAACTTGGGCTCTGCTGTATAGATTATGGAAATTATAGAATTAATCAGTAATTTTTTAATACCGTTGAAGGAATTTATGGATTGTTTTGAAAACATAATACAAGGGGCTGGGATTATAGCTCAGTGGTAGAGTACTCACCTTGCATGTGAAAGGCACTGGATTTGAGCCTTGGCACCCCCATAAAAAAAAACAAATAAAGGTATTGTGTCCATATACAATTATATATATATATATATATATATATATATATATATATATACTTTATATATATACTTACATTTTATAAATATAAAATATATTGCAGTTCACAGATGGCATTTTATATTTTATATTTTTTTTAGAGAGAGAGAGAGAGAAAATTTTTTAATATTTATTTTTTATTTTTCGGCGGACACAACATCTTTGTTTGTGGTGATGAGGATTGAACCCGGGCCGCACGCATGCCAGGCAAGCGCGCTACCGCTTGAGCCACATCCCCAGCCCTATATTTTATATTTATATTTTATAGTATATATATATATATTAATTGCATATGGACACAATACCTGTATTTTATTTGTTTATTTTTATGCAGTGCCAAGGCTCAAACTCAGTGCCTTACACACACAAGGTGAGTCCTCTACCACTGAACTACCGTGTGTGTGTGTGTGTGTGTGTGTGTGTGTGTGTGTGTGAATGGTTAAATGAGTTTTCTGAAGTAGAGATGCTCTCAAGATGAGAACCTAACTGCCCTAACCCCCATCCTGGTGTTCTTCCTTCTAATTTATTTGGTCATTTCAATAGGCTGGGACAGGGATGAGGATCCAGGAAGAGTCTAATTCTCCTGGTTCTTTGCCAAGATTTCCACTAGACCATTGGTTTTCAAAGTGTTGCTCCCAGGGGTCTTCTGTATGGCACAGTATGTTTATTAATAAATTTAATTTTATCAACATTTTCATTAAGTCAGGTGCAGTGGTGTTCACCTGTAATCTCAGCACTCAGGAGGCTGAGGCAGGAGAATCGCCTGAGTCCAAGAGTTCAAGACCAATGTGGGCAACTTAGCAAGACCCTGTCTCAAAAAGAAAAAGGAAAGGGATAGTGTTGGGGCTCAGTGGTAGATCACTTGCCTGGCATATGTGAGGCACTGGATTCAGTTCTCAACACCACATAAAAAATAAATAAATAAATAAAATGTATTGTGTCCATCTATAACTAAAAAATTAAAAACAAAACAAACAAACTGTCCAGAGGTATAGGTATAGAACTAGAGGTATAACGCAGTGGTAGAGTTCATTCTTAGCATGTGCAAGGCCCTCAGTTTGATCCCTAGCACCAATTTAAAACAAAAACAAAAACCTTCTTGTCATTGAAATTACCATTTGATTTCTTAAAAATGTTTGAGACTATTCTCAGTATTTATTAATAAAGCATTAAACCTATAACAGGATTTCTAAATACCTGAAAGGTTTTAACATGTACAATTTCTTTTGCTTACCTGCTATCAAAAATACCCCTATTATTCTCACTTATGATAATAGAAAATATTGTCATTCTTTTCTACACACACACAGGTGAATCTGTACCAGAATATCAGATGGCTTTTCAGACAGAAGTTGGAAATCATCCTACTTTTGAAGATATGCAGGTTCTTGTATCTAGGGAAAAACAGAGACCCAAGTTCCCAGAAGCCTGGAAAGAAAATAGCCTGGTAAGAAAAAATTATTTTTTTACTAGATATATTTTAATGTTCTTTGAAGCAAAAATAGACAGTTAATAATGTTAATAGTTTTTAGAGTTTTCTAATACCAAAAATCCAACTTACTTGATTTTTATGATGTTATATGTTATCAAAATTTTTTATATACAAAAAGTCCCCAGTTTTGGTTCAGTTTTAGTTTTTTCCAAATATAAAATACTGTTTAGAGACTAATAATGTGTCTGAAGTTCACTAGATTGGGTAACAGCTAGAATAATTAATATGTTAATATTTTAAACATTATTAAAATTACATCTTATTCTCTTTAGAATAATACTAAAAACATTAATTAGTGCATACTTACAGACTGATAAATGGCTAATAAAAATATGGTTTAGCACTAGAAAAATTAGGGATAACAGGAACATATCTTAACATCGTAAGGGCTAAGCCCCAGGCCAACATCATTCTAAATGGAGAAAAAATTGAAGGAATTCTCTCTAAAAACTGGAACAAGACAGGGATGCCCTCTTTCACTTCTATTTAACATAGTTCTTGAAGTACTGGCCAGAACAATTAGACAGACAAAAGAAATGCATAGGAAAAGAAGAACTTAAATTAGCACTTATTTGCTGATGATATGATTCTATACCTAGAAGACACAAAAAGTTTCACTAGAAAACTTTTAGAACTAATCAATGAATTCAGCAAAGTAACAGGATATAAAATCAACATCCATAAATTACAGTCATTTCTGTATATCAGTGACAAATCCTCTGAAAAGGAAATGAGGAAAACTACTCCATTTACAATAGACTCAAATAAAATATTCGGGAATCAATTTAATGAAAGAGGTGAAAGATCTCTACAATGAAAACTACAGAATGTTAAAGAAAGAAATTAAAGAAGACCTTAGAAGATGGAAAGATCTACCTTGCTCTTGGATAGGAAGAATTAATATTTTATCAAAATGGCTATACTACGAAAAGCACTATACAGATTTAATGCAATTCCAATAAAAATCCCAATGACATTCCTCAAATAAATAGAAAAAGCAATCATGAAATTCATCTGGAAAAAATAAGAGACCCAAAATAGCTAAAGCAATCCTTAGCAGGAAGAGTGAAGCAGGTGGCATCACTTTACCAGACCTTAAACTATACTACAGAGCAATAGTAACAAAAACAGCATGATATTGGCATCAAAATAGACTGGTAGACCAGTGGTACAGAATAGAGGACACAGAGACAAACCCACACAATTACAGTTATCTTGTATTAGACAAAGGTGCCAAAAACATACATTAGAGAAAAGATAACCTCTTCAACAAATGGTGCTGGGAAAACTGGAAATCCATATGCAATAAAATGAAATTAAACCCCTATTTCTCACCATGCACAAAACTCAACTCAAAATGTATCAAGGACTTAGTAATTAAACCAGAGATCCTGAACCTAATAGAAGAAAAAGTAGGCCCTAATCTTCATCATGTGGAATTAGGCCCCAGCTTCCTTAGTAAGACTTCTATAGCACAAGAATTAAAATCAAGAATCAATAAATGGGATGGATTCAAACTAAAAAGTTTCTTCTCAGCAAAAGAAACAATCTGTGAGGTGAATAGGGAGCAAATTTTTACCCCTCACACATCAGATAGAGCACTAGTCTCTAGGATATATAAAGAACTCAAAAAGCTAAACACCAAAAAACCAAATACCCTATCAATAAATAGGCCAATGACCTGAAAAGACACTTCTCAGAAGAGGATATACAGTCAGTCAACAAATGTATGAAAAAATGCTCATCATAACTAGCATTTAGAAAAATACAAATCAAAACTATTCTAAGATTTCATCTCACTCCAATCAGAATGGCAGCTGTTAAGAATACAAACAACAATAAGTGTTGGCGAGGATGTGGGGAAAAAAGTACACTCATACATTGTTGATGGGACTGCAAATTGGTGCAGCCAATATGGAAAGCAATATGGAGATTTCTTGGAGAACTGGGAATGGAACCACTATTTGACCCAGCTATCCCTCTCCTCGGTCTATACCCAAACGACTTAAAAACAGCATACTACAGGGACACAGCCACATCAATGTTTATAGCAGCACAGTTCACAAATAGCTAAACTGTGGAACCAACCTAGATACCTTCAGTAGATGAATGGATAAAAAAAAAATGTGGCATATATATACAATGGAATGTTACTCAGCAATAAAAGAGAATAAAATCATGGCATTTGCCTAAATGGATGGAGTTGGAGAAGATAATGCTAAGTGAAGTTAGCCAATCCCCAGAAAACAAATGCCAAATGTTTTTTCTGATATAAGGAGGCTGATTCATAGTGGGGTAAGGAGGGGGAGCATGGGAGGAATAGACAAATTCTAGAAAGGGCAGAAGAGTGGGAGGGGAAGGGAAGGGGGCCATTGGGGTTAGAAATAATGGTGGAATGTGATGGACATCATTATCCAAAGTACATGTAGGAAGACACGAATTGGTGGGAACATACTTTATATACAACCAGAGATATGAAAAATTGTGCTCTATATGTGTAATATGAATTGTAATGCATTCTGCTGTCATACATAAAAAGATTAATAAAGTAAAAAAATGTAGTTTAGATTTAAAAGTACCCAAGTTTAAAAATCTTTTTACTAGGGGCTGGGATTGTGGCTCAGTGGTAGAGCTCTCATCCAGCATGTGTGAAGCCCTGGGTTCGATCCTCAGCACCACATAAAAATAAACAAAATAAAGGTATTGGGTCCAACTACTTCTAAAAAAACAAATATTTTTTTAAAAAAACTTCTTATTAAAAATGTAGTTCACAGGATTGGGGATGTAGCTCAGTGGTAGAGCGTATGCCTAGCATGCATGAGGCCATGAGTTGGATCCTCAGTACCACCAAGGAGAAAAAAAATGTAGTTTACAGTAATGAAGTTTCTTCAAAGACTCTTGCCATTTGAGTAAATTATTGTTAAAAATCTGAAAACATCTTACCAATATTTATGTATTCACACTCATTCATAAGATTGTTTTATATGAGTAGGATTAATTTATAATATATGGTAATTTCTGAAGTTTATTTTTTAACTTATAATTTTTAATGTTATCAACTACATATACTATCTCATTTTCTCCACTTAGTCCATTTTCTATTGGACATCTCAATCTTCACTCCTTTGAAACCACTTCTCCATTGCCCTCTGATTTCCAGTCTTGCTAATGAGAATTCTGATGTGAGCCTGTCTCATTTTGTTGCTTTTTGTCTCATGTTTTTTTTTTTTAATTTTTATTATTGGTTGTTCAAAACATTACATAGTTCTTGACATGTCATATTTCACACGTTTGATTCAAGTGGGTTTGTCTCATGTTTTTATCATCTTATTTCCTCTTTTATATAATCTTTTAAGACTTTTACTTTATCATTGAAATTGTGAAATTTCATATTATAATTATTGTACCCTTTATTGATGAGAGTGACCTGTTTTTCCCTTTTAAAAATAAGTTTTATGGGGTAAACAAAAAAAATTAAACAGAAAGTCATAAGAAAGAAAAGGGGAAAAAACACCCTCCCTTACTTCCACTGTTTATAAATAACTCCCCTTAGTAATGTTCTGGGCTCCCTTCCCCTTCCAGAGATTACCATTGTAACTCAAATACTAAATTTAGTCCTATTTGATAAATTTTCTTTCATTTACCCTCTCTCAGTTTTGTAATATTCCATCTATTATTAGATAATTTATATTTTGTCTATAGATTTCTCTAAAATTTAAATAAAATAAAAACAGAATTTTGCATAATTGTGATTATATAAGTACTTACTGCTAACAAAATATTGTGCTTGGACTCAGAATATAAAAGTCCTATATTGGATACTGTAACCCCCTGATGCTTTATGGAGGATGTTTCAGAAATCATCATCCAGTGGATTATCTTTGATTTCTTGTCATCTTTCTTTTTCTTTCTTTCTCTCTTTTTCTTTCTTTCTTCTTTCTAGGGTCTCCTTAGAAGTAACATTTTTAAAAATTTCATGTCATTCTCTTTCTTGCAAATTGTTTTTTCTTTTTCTTTATTTTCTTTTTTTTTTTTTTCCTTTTTGTTGTTGTTGTTGTTTGTTTGTTTGGTACCAGGATTGAAACCAGAGGCACTTAACCACTAAACTATATCCCCATCTTTTTTATTTTTTATTTTGGAACTGGTCTCACTAGGTTGGGTCTCACTAGGTTGCTTAAAACCTTGCTAAGTTGATGAACCTTCTATCCTCTTGCCTAAGCTATTGGGATTAGCAAATTATTTTTTCTTTCATGAATTTTCTCAAGTAATTAGTGTTAGTACTTGCATTAGGTGGTAAACATTATGAGTTCTTCCATGTTCAAAAATGTGTCAGTCTTGGGGCTGGGGTTGTGACTCAGTGGTAGAACGCTCGCCTATCGAGTGCGGGCCCCTGGGTTCGATCCTCAGCACTGTGTAACAATAAATAAATAAAATAATGGTATAAAAACATGTCAGTCTTGACCTCACACATGAGTAATAATTTGGCTGAGTAATGGTTTCAAAATCAAAATCAACTTCACACCTTTGAAACCACTTCTCCATTGCCCTCTGGTTTCCAGTCTTGTTAATGAGAATTCTGATGTGAGC
This sequence comes from Callospermophilus lateralis, assembly GCF_048772815.1. Taxonomy (NCBI): domain Eukaryota; kingdom Metazoa; phylum Chordata; class Mammalia; order Rodentia; family Sciuridae; genus Callospermophilus; species Callospermophilus lateralis. The sequence continues at coordinate 32,453,673 of NC_135313.1, read as the reverse complement.
CTGTCTCATTTTGTTGCCTTTTGTCTCATGTTTTTATCATCTTATTTCCTCTTTTATATAAGCTTTTAAGACTTTTACTTTATCATTGAAATTGTGAAATTTCACGTGGATGTATATTGACATGAATCTTTTCACTCATTTCACTTGTCACTGAATGGATTTTTCAGTTTGAAAATTCAGAACTTGTTTGGCTGGTGACACATGCCTGTAATCCAGTAACTCTGGAGGCCGAGACAGAATTGAATGTTCAAGCCCAGCCTCAGCAATTTAGCAAGTCCCTAAGCAATTTAGCAAGACATGTTGCTAAACATTGTTTAAAAATGTCTCAAAATTTAAAATATGCAGGGCTGTGGCTGTAGCTCAGTGAGAGCACTTGCCTTGCACGTGTGAGGCACTGGATTCAATCCTCAGCACCACATAAAAGTAATAAAGGTATTGTGTCCATCTACAACTAAAAAAATTTTAAACAATATGCATAACCTGGGTACAGTGGTGTATGCCTGTAATCCCAGTGATTTAGGAGGCTGAGGCAGGAGAATCATAAATTTGAGACCAACCTTAGCAACTTAGCAAGGTCCTGAGCAACTTAGTGAGAACCTGCCTCAAAACATAAAAAGAGCCAGGCACAGTGGTACATGCCTGTAATCCAAGTGGCTCAGTAGATTGAGACAGGAGGCTCCCGAGTTCAAAGCCAGCCTGAGCAAAAGCGAGGCGCTAAACAACTCAGTGAGACTCTGTCTCTAAATAAAATACCAGAAAGGGCTGGGGTTGTGGCTCAGTGGCTGAGTGCCCCTGAGTTCAATCCCAAGTACCCTCCCTCCGCCAAAGAAACCATAAAAAGGGCTGGGGAAGCTGGGTGCAGTGGCACAAACCTGTAATCCCAGTTGCTAGGAGGGTTGAGGCAGGAGACTCGTAAGTCAAAGCCAGCCTCAGCAAAAGCAAGGTGCTAAACAACTCAGTGAGACTCTATCTCTAAATAAAAGACAAAATAGGGCTGGGGATGTGACTCAGTGGTTGAGAGCCCCTGAGTTCAATCTCCAGTATCCATACCTCAAAAAAAGGGGCGACTTAGGGATGTGGCTCGGTGGTTAAGAGCCCCTGGGTTCAATCCCTGGTACCAAAATAGATAGAAAGATAAATCAATCAGTTGGTTGGTCTGGTGATGTAGCTCGATGACCAAATGCCCCTGAATTTAATCCCCAGTACGAAAGAAAATAAAATTCAGAACTTTCCTCAATCAAAGGATTTTTCTAATACTTGTTTAAAAATTTCTTCCTTTCCATTTCTTTCTTCTGGAATTCTCATTAGGCTAATACTGGACCACTTGACACTCTAGGTCTCAATTTTTCTTGTGCTTATCATCTCTTTGTTGTTGTTGTTGTTGTATCTTTCATAATACCCATTTATTTTTCATTATTACAGTTATATCAGTTATCTATGAAAATTTTAATTTCCACTATCATATTTAAAGTTTTAGAAATTCATATCACTCACTTTTTCCTTAGCAGTGTGTTCTTATTTTAAGAAGGTAATAATAATTTTATTACTTCTGAAGGCATTATGTTTTTATAATTTATCTAGATTTTCTTAAAAAAACAAAAGGTGAAAATTAATTTATTATTTTAAGTTTTAGATTACCTTAATAAGGTTAGAATATTTTTGTTGTCATGTCAGAGAGAGGATAAAGATATCCATACAGATGTAGATTGAACATTTATCTTTACTGGTCATCTTTGTCAGTAGATTACCCTTCAAGATTGGCTTCTATTGCAAATGAAATTAGTCTTAAGTACCTGGCAATTGTAGAGCCTTGTTTTTGCCTCCTAAGTTGCTGGTATTATTTTTCCTTTGTTTGAACTTTGTTAGAATTTTTAGTTCTAAATTAAAAGGCTTTTTAAAAAAATTTCTACAACTTGAAACTTTAAACTGACTCATCTCTATTTCTTTGTTTCATATTAGGGGAAAAGAAGACCTTCCTATGAATTTTATCATAGGAAGGTTTAAAAATTTCAGAAAGGTATCCAGGAAAGAGTTTCCAGAGAAAATCCTTTTACGTACACATGCTTAAGATTGCCTAACTGTCCTCCCTGCTATGGATACTGGGACAGATCTTTGAGAGGTCCTTGATAACAGTTGAAAGGCTGAATACTTTGCCAGGATTCTTTAGATGTGCCAGCCTCACACATTTTCTTTAAAGAAAAAATCTCTTGTGAAATTTTATTCTAGTAAATGTAACCTCATCTTCCTTAAACTGTTTTATTTCACCTCAGCAAATAAATTCTATTTTTTAAAATTATCTGTTAGCAACCCTACCATTATGGAATGTGCATCATATGCACGTTTACCTGGAAACTTTTTACCTTCAATTTAGACTCAGTTGCTAAGTAAGGGGTTTGTAACATTTGGTTCATTTCCAGGAAATCCATTTAAACCTAATATGCTATAGTCAATAAAATGCTTCTCTGCATGACAATCTAGTACCAGAGTGAGGTAGCAAGTATGCAATTTATAAATAGAGAGAAACAGATCTCTAAAAGATTTTTTTTAAGTTGCACTGCAATTAAAAGCCATTTTAAACTAAAAAAAAAATCAAAATCTTCTAAATCTTAATGTGAAAATTTATGTGTATGTTTGTATATATTTGTGTATGTATATGTGTGTGTGTTTTTATTTATTTAATTTTCTTTCAGTGCTGGGGATTGAACCTGGAGCTTTCTACCATGGAGCTACATTCCCAGTCGTCGTCATTGTTGTTATTATTATTATTATTATTTTGAGACAGGGCCTCACTGAGTTGCTCAGGCTAGCCTTGGACTTATGATAATCTATTATTTTTGCCTCCTGAGTTGCTGGTATTATGGGCATGAACCACCGTATTCAGATTGATTATTAATCTTATTGAAGATTCCTTGTATATTTCTAGTCTCTTCTCTTGATATCAAAATTCCCTCTTTGTTTTTTGACAGTTTCACCATAATGTATATCAGTATGGAACTTTTTGACTTAATCCTACTCTGTCAGATTTCTTGGATGTGTGCATAGATGCATTCCTTTTATTATATTTGGGGAGTTTTGAGCCATTATGTCTTCAAATATCCTGTCCCCTTCTTTCTTCTTCTAGAACTCCCATTTTGTGTATTTGAGTAATGTCGGTAGTGTCTCACAAGTCTCAAAGGGTCTGTTCCTTTTTTCCTTATTGGAAAAAGGTTTCTGTTCCTCAGACTGAATAGAATAATTTTATTTTCCCTATCTTCAAATTCTCTGATTCTTCTTCCTCTTATCTCTGCTCATATCTGCTATTGAGCCACTCTAGTGAATATTATAATTTTTTTTTTACTTTTTATCTCTATTGTATCTTTGTATTCCTTTTTTATAATTTATTTTTATTGCTATTCTCCATTTATTGAGACATTTGTTTTCCTGATGTCCTTTAGTTCTTTGTCCATGGTTCCTTATATTTTTGAGCATTTTTAAATAGTTAATTTAAAGCCCTAATCTAGTAACTCCAATGTATCCTTCCTCAGAGATGGTTTTCATTAATTTCCTTTCTTTTTTCCTGTGACTGGGCTGTACTTTCTTATTCTTTGCATGTGTCTTAATTTTTTGTTTAAAGCTAGACAGGAAAAAAAAAAATGATGACCAGAAAAGAATAAAAAATAAAATGCTCTCCAGATCTTTGTAGATTGGCTCTCTATTGGGACCTTCCTTTAATGCTTATGCACGTCTTTGTACAGTTGTGCTGTAGCTTTCATTTCCTCCTAGAGCTGAGCCTAAAGATCACCTGCTATGGAAGCTTATTGTTTCCATGGGTCTCTTCTCCCCAGCCTCAGGTAATGGCTTTCTAGGTGCCTCAGTGTGTAAGGGAGCTTTTCAAAATCCTTATTACTCAAAATGGACCATTATGCAATAAGTATATGCCCAGAAAGAATATTATTAATTTTTTTCTTTTCTGCAGTTACAGCTAGATCACAGAGCAACATTCCCCCATCACAAGATTCTTCTGTTTAGTTTTGTTTTGTTTCCGGTGCTGGGGATGGAACCTTGGGCCCTGTGTATGCTAGGCAAGCACTCTGCCATTTAACTGTACTCCCAGCCCTCAAAATTTCTTCCACGTTAAGAGTTCAGATTTGTTTGTTGCAGAACACAAATTGTGAAGAAACATTTAAAATGTCATGAAGATAGCTTACAAGAATTTTAGCCTAAAATATTTTTCACAGATCAATCCTCAGATCAAAGATTACAATGGGATTTACATATTCTAAAAATATGTTGGCCAGGTGTGATAGTGCATGCCTATAATCCTAGTGGCTCAGGAGGCTGAGGCTGGCAGTTCCTGAGATCAAAGCCAGCCTCAGCAAAAGTGAGGTGCTAAGGAACTCAGTGATACCCTATCTCTAAATAAAATACAAAACAGGGCTGGGGGTGTGGCTCAGTGATTAAGTGCCCTTGAATGCAATCCCAAGTACTCTCCCCCCAAAAAAGTGTTGGTTTACCTGAAGTTCAAGTTTAAGTTTTGTATCCTATATTTTTGTTTGCTGTATCTAGCAACCCTTTGCCTACAGCCATATTTTTTTTAAAAGCAGGTGTTTTAAAAATACAGAAGTATAAATATCAGAGCAAGGGCTGGGGATGTGGCTCAAGTGGTAGCGCGCTCGCCTGGCAGGTTTGATCCTCAACACCACATACAAACAAAGATGTTGTGTCCTCCGAAAACTAAAAAATAAATATTAAAAATTCTCTCTCTCTCTCTTTTTCTCTCTTTCCTCCCTCCCTCTCTCTCTCTCTCTCTCTCTCTCTCTCTCTCTCTCTCTCTCTTAAAAAAAAAATATATATATATATATATGTATATATTAGAGCAAATGAAAAGGGTGAAGCTTAATAAAAACAAATCCAAAAGCAGGTCTGGAAGGATTTTCAGTGGTGGTCTCCCAATGTATCCAAAGTCTGTTTTCTTTTTTTTATTCTAATTTGTTATGTTTGACAGCAGAATGCATTATAATTCATATTACACATATAAAGCACAGTTTTTCATATTTTTGGTTGTATACAAAAAATAGAGTCACACCATTTGTGTCTTCATACATATACTTAGGGTAATGATGTCCATTTCATTCCACCATCTTTTCTTCCCCCATGCGCCCTCCCTTCACCTCCCCTTCCCTTTGCCCTGTCTAGAGTTTGTCTGTTCTTCCCATGCTCCCCCACCCAATCCCATTATGAAACAGCATACTTATATCAGAGAAAAACTTTGGGTATTTGGTTTTGAGGATTGGCTTACTTCACTTAGCATTATTTTCTCCAACTCCAACCAGCAAATGCCATGATTTTATTCTCTTTTAATGCTGAGTAGTATTCCATGTATATATACCACACTTAATTTATACATTCATCTACTGAAGGGCAACTAGTTTGGTTCCACAGTTTAGCTACTGTGAATTGTGCTACTTACTATAAACATTGATGTGGCTTTGTCCCTGTAGTATGCTGTTTTTAAGTCCTTTGGGAATAGACCAAGGAGAGGGATAGCTGGGTCAAATGGTGGTTCCATTCCCAGTTCTCCAAGAAATCTCCATACTGCTTTCCATATTGGCTGCACCAATTTGCAGTCCCACCAGCAATGTATGAGTGTGCCTTTTTCCCCACATCCTCGTCAACACTTATTGTTGTTTGTATTCTTAATAGCTGCCATTCTGACTGAAATGAGATGAAATCTTAAGAGTAATTTTGATTTATATTTCTCTAATTGCTAGAGATGTTGAACATTTTTTCCTATATTTGCTGATTGAATGTATATCATCTTCTGAGAAGTGTCTATTTAGTTCCTTGACTCATTTATTGATAGGGTTATTTGTTTTTTTGGTTTTAAGATTTTTGAGTTCTTTATATATCCCAGAGATTAGTGCTCTATCTGATGTGTGTGTGGTAAAATTTGCTCCCCAAATGTAGGCTCTCTGTTCACCTCACAGATTGTTTCTTTTGCTGAGAAGAAGCTTTTTAGTTTGAATCCATCCCATTTATTTTTTTTAATATTTATTTTTTAGTTTTAGGTGGACATATATCTTTATTATATTTTTATGTGGTGCTGAGGATCAAACCCAGTGCCTCATTCATGCTAGACAAGCACTCTACCTCTGAGCCACAACCCATTTATTGATTCTTGACTTTAATTCTTGCGCTATAGGAGTCTTATTAAGAAAATTGGGGCCTAATCGACATGATGGAGATTGGGGCCTACTTTTTCTTCTGTTAAACTCATTGTCTCTGGTCTAATTCCTAGGGCCTTGATCCACTTTGAGCTGAGTTTTGTTTATGGTAAGAGATAGGGCCTTAATTTCATTTTGCTGCATATGGATTTCCAGTTTTCCCAGCACCATTTGTTGAAGAGGCTATCTTTTCTCCAATGTATGTTTTTGGCACCTTTGTCTAATATAAGATAACTGTAATTATGTGGGTTTGTCTCTGTGTCCTCTATTCTGTATCATTGGTCTACTAGTCTATTTTGGTGCCAATGTCATGCTGTTTTTGTTACTATTGCTCTTTAGTGTAGTTAAAGGTCTGTATAGTGATGACACCTGCTTTACTCTTCTTGCTAAGGATTGCTTTAGCTATTCTGGGTCTCTTATTTTTCCAGATGAATTTCATGATTGTTTTTTCTATTTCTATGAGAAATGTCATTGGGATTTTGATTGGAATTGCATTAAATCTGTTTGTGTGTGTGTGTGTGTGTGTGTGGTACTGGGGATTGAACTCAGGGCCTTGTACATGTGAGGCAAGCACTCTACCAACTGAGCTATATCCTCAGCCCATGTATTAAATCTGTGTAGTGCTTTTGATAGTATGGTCATTTGACAGTATTAATTCTGCCTATCCAAAGAACAAGGCAGATCTTTCCTTCTTCTAAGGTCTTCTTTAATTTCTTTCTTTAGCATTCTGTAGTTTTCATTGTGGAGGTCTTTCACCTCTTTTGTTAAGTTGATTTCCGAGTATGTATGTATGTATATATTTATTTATTTATTGGTGCTGGGGATTGAACCAGGGCCTTGTGCATGAGAGGCAAGCACTCTACCAGCTGAGATATATACCAGCCCCCAAGTTTGTTTGTTTGTTTGTTTGTTTGGGTTTTTTTGAGGCTATTGTAAATGGGGTAGTTTTCCTCATTTCTCTTTCAGAGGGTTTGACACTGATAGACAGAAATACCTTTGATTTATCGGTGTTGATTTTATATCCTGCTACTTTGATGAATTCGTTTATTAGTTCTAGAAGTTTTCTGGTGGAATTTTTTGGGTCTTCTAGGTATAGAATCATATCGTTAGCAAATAGTGCTAATTTGGGCTGGGGATGTGGCTCAAGTGGTAGTGCGCTCACCTGGCATGCGTGCGGCCCGGGTTCGATCCTCAGCACCACATACAGACAAAGATGTTGTGTCCGCCAAATACTAAAAAATAAATATTAAAATTCTCTCTCCCTCTCTCTCCTCTCTCACTCTTTAAAAAAAAAAAATAGTGCTAATTTGAGTTCTTCTTTCCCTATCCATATCCCTTTAATTTCCCAAAGTCTGTTTTCTTGAAGTGAATTAAAACCAACTTTCCCACAATGAATGTCCCATTATGTATAATTATAATGCAATATTTTAAAAAGAAAAATAGAAAACTTTCCCCAAAGGAAGACTGTTGTTCATTGCAGATGTATGGGAATACTACAGAATGGAACTACTTTAAGTTTTAAGGTTGGAATGAAGCACATTTGACTAGGAATAAAGGTGAGAAAGTCCACCTACAGACAGAAGATGGCCAAGTGGCAAAAATCTATCAAACTCAGAACTTATCTTTTAAGTAGAATTAGTGGCTATCAATTGAAATAAAACAGTGTCATAAACTTGTGGCCTTAAAGAAATATCTATAACAGATTATAGCTTCTTAGCCTTATAGATAATTTTTCAAAGAGTTAAGTTAAAGCTTACTTGCTTCCTTGCTTCTCAGTTTCTGAGAATTCTTCCAAAATTTCACTTTTTGCAAAACACCTTTATAAATCTCTGAAGTCATATAAATTGAAATAATAATAATAACATAAATAAATAAATAATAAAAAATTAAATAAATCTCTGAAGTCTAAAATATAGCTTTGTATAATACTGGTTTTAAAGAACCTGATTTTTCTTTTATCTCATGGTATAAACTAAAAAGCTTGGTACATTTTATTTAAGACATAATGTTTGACATGTACTTTATATTACAGGCGGTGAGGTCACTCAAGGAGACAATCGAAGACTGTTGGGACCAGGATGCAGAGGCTCGTCTTACTGCGCAGTGTGCTGAGGAAAGGATGGCTGAACTTATGATGATATGGGAAAGAAACAAATCTGTGAGCCCAACAGTCAATCCCATGACTACTGCTATGCAGAATGAGCGGTAAGGCCCTGAGGGGTTTGACAACTATATCAGTATTAGAAACTTAGACCAAACAAAAAAACAGGAAATAAATACTGCTAAGCCAACCTAATAAGGCAGTGACTAACTCATACTTTGTAAAGTTTCAATTTTTCTTTTACTATCTCCATTTTTCTACTGAAAAACATTTATTTGGTATGAGTACAAGATGTAATCTGTATTTTTTACATCTGAAGATAAAGAAATTACCCTTTTTAAAATATTTATTTATTTATTTATTTTGAGAGAAAGAGAATCTTTTTTTTTTTTTTGTAGATGGACACAACACAATGCCTTTATTTTTATGTGGTGCTGAGAATTGAACCCGGGTCTACCGCTGAGCCATAATCCCAGCCCTAATATTTATTTTTAGTTTTAGATGGACACAATATCTTTATTTTGATGTGGTGCTGAGGATCAAACCCAGTGCCTCATGCATGCCAGACGAGCGCACTACCACTTGAGCCACATCCCGAGGCCCGAGATTACCCTTTAAAAAAAAAAAAAAATTAGAGGGCTGGGGATGTAGCTCAGTTGGTAGAGTGCTTGCCTCATATTCACAAGGCCCTGGGTTCAATCCCTAGCACCACAAAAATAAATAAATAATATATATATTTTTTAAGTTGTAGATGGACACAATACCTTTATTTTATTTATTTATTTTTATGTGGTGCTCAGGATTGAACCCAGTGCCTAACACATGCTAGTAGGCAAGTGCTCCACTACTGAGCCAAAACCCCAGCCCCGAGATTAGTAATGCTTCAACTTCCCTGAAGTAATGAAAGTAAAATAATTTTATAATTCAAAAGGTTTATAAGTCTTTCTACATATTGTCTAATATACCCATTATGTTATTATTCCTTCTTCCTCTGGGTTTTTTTTTTTTTTTAATAAAGGATACTGTGAACCTGCCTATATATCTAACTGTTTTACTGAACACTAAGGTTTGAAGACTTCCTATCCAATACTTGTTCATTTTTCTTTTTTCTTTTTTTTGCAGGGGGTTACTGGGGATTGAACTTAGGGGCACTCAACCACTGAGCCATATCCCCAGCCCTATTTTATATATTTTTTAGAGATGGCATCTCACTGAATTGCTTCATGCCTTGCTGTTGCTGAGACTGCCTTTGAAATTGCGATCCTCCTACCTCAGCCTTCTGTGCTGCTGGTATTACAGGCATGAGCCACCATGCCAACTCCAGTGCTCTTTCTTAATAAATTCTAGCATTCTTTCTGTTTTGCCATGATCATTGTTTTATGAGATGTTTCCTTTGTTAGAACTATGAATTTTTAGTTCTAAATTAAAAGGCTTTAAAAAAAATTCCTACAACTTGAAACTTTTAGGCTAACTCATCTCTATTTCTGTGTTCCATATTTAGGAGGAACAGACCTTCCTATGAATTTTATCTAATACATGTTTAAAATTTTCAGAAAGGCATCCAGGAAAGAATTACCAGAGAAAATTGAGATTAAAAATATACTTCATTGTTGAATCATTTTCTTTGCTATTTTCTCTTCTTCTCTTTTCTAAGAGGAATTTGTATTATGAACTATTTGTACTACTTATACATAGATCAAATCCATTTCGGATATTTTATATCAATAAGTCAACGAAGGGGCTTGAGTTGGTAGCTCAGCGGTAGAGCACTTGCCTTGTACGTGTGAGACACTGCATTAGATTCCCAGCACCACATATAAATAAGCAAATAAAATAAAGCTCCATAAAAAACTAAAAAAAAATTTTAAAAAAATAAGTCAAAGAAGGTAGAGACTAGTACTTCTTACTATAAATTCTCTCTCTACCAATATCTGAGGAAGGCTTGTTCCCATCTCTTTTCGTTCTAATTTTCATTCTAATTTTCTAATATGCTGTTTATACCTGTTTGAAGAGTCAGATAAAGCTTTTACATTAAATGCTTTTGAACTTTTCTTGAATAGTAAGAAGAAACTCTTGATGCTTCCTTTTGGCCTTTCCCCTGACTCCTGTGTTATTCAGCTCTACTCTCTGAGTATTGCTTCTCATCTCCAGTGTCTGTTGTAGATTCCCCTAAATCATAGTCCATTCCATATTCATTCTTATTCTAGGTTTTATTTTATTGCATCTTAACCTCTATACCTACTTAGCTTTCTTTTATATATATATATATATTTTTTTTATTAGTTGTTGATGGACCTTTATTTTATTTACTTCTTTATATGTGGTGCTGAGAATTGAACCCAGTACCTCACACATGCTAGGCAAGCGCTATACCACTGAGCCACAACCCCAGCCCTAACTTCCTTTTCCTGTGACTCTGTAACAGCCTTTTCTTCTCTGCTTTCCTGTCATTTCTCTCATAACTTCATCAGACTTCTATTATAATACCTCTTTTCCTTAAGCATCTGCTTCTCTCCTATAATAGTTTTATCTGTTAATGTTCCCAATGTTTGTACCTTTATTGTTTTAGTTAAAGCTATCCCTGGTTTTATTTTAGTGAGATCTTATATAATTATAAATGCGTTACAATGCACTGGTCAAAAATCACCACTTCTGAGGAATGATAGTGATTGTGACAAACCCTTGATAACTAGAGAGCAGTTTTGAATCTTTGAGCTTTTTGTTTAAATATTTTTAGTTGTAGATGGACACGATACCTTTATTTTATTTATAAGTGATGCTGAGGATCAAATCCAGTGTCTCACATGTGCTAGGCAAGTGTTCTACCACTGAGCTACAACCCCACCCTTCTTTGAGCTTTTGTCTGAATGTCATTTGATCCTTTATCTGCCTCATAGCCTAGGCTGCAGGACTTTCACTGATTTTGCTTAGACTACCCCAGAAAAAAATGTTCTGTTGCTAGACTGTGCCTCTTAATTGGAACTCTTTGAAGCAACCTAAAAACTTATTATTTTTATCATTTGGCTAATATAACTAAATATAACATATTTGTTGAGTAAGCAGTGGATATTGGGTTATGAAAATATGAAATAAACTTATGCCATGGTTCCTTCTCTTAACAAAACATAATGTTTAGTTGTATAAGCATATAGTTTGTAAAGGTATATTTGGTAATGTTTTAAAATTATAGGGGATATTTTTAATTTGACTCTTAAACCAAAATTAATGAGCATCTATAAAAGTCTAGATTCATATAGATTTTTCAGTAGTCTTAATTCACATAAAATTAGCATTTAGCAGGTTATTAATACTTGATTATTTTATTAGACCTTTTAAGTAATATAAGTTAGCAGTAAAATGAAAAGCAGCTCAGCCTTTAAAATCAGTGGTTTTACTTGAAGAGACTATTTGTCGTAAATGTACCTTCTCAACGTCACACTTTTTTTCTTTCTTTAAGCAACCTGTCACATAATAGGCGTGTGCCAAAAATTGGCCCTTATCCAGATTATTCTTCTTCCTCATACATTGAAGATTCTATCCATCATACTGACAGCATTGTGAAGAATATTTCCTCTGAGCACTCAATGTCCAGCACACCTTTGACTGTAGGGGAAAAGAACCGTAATTCAATAAATTATGAACGACAGCAAGCACAAGCTCGAATCCCCAGCCCTGAAACGAGTGTCACCAGTCTGTCCACCAACACAACAACCACAAACACCACTGGTCTCACTCCAAGTACTGGTATGACCACTATATCTGAGATGCCATACCCAGATGAAACAAATCTCCATGCCATAAATGTTGCACAGTCAATTGGGCCAACCCCTGTCTGCTTACAGCTGACAGAAGAAGACTTGGAGACTAACAAGCTAGACCCAAAAGAAGTTGATAAGAACCTCAAGGAAAGCTCTGATGAGAATCTGATGGAGCATTCTCTTAAACAGTTCAGTGGGCCAGACCCACTGAGTAGTACCAGTTCTAGCTTGCTTTACCCACTCATAAAGCTTGCAGTAGAAGTGACTGGTCAGCAGGACTACACCCAGGCTGCAAATGGCCAAGCATGTTTAATTCCTGATGTTCCACCCACTCAGATCTACCCTCTCCCTAAACAACAGAACCTTCCTAAGAGACCTACTAGTTTGCCTTTGAACACCAAAAATTCAACAAAGGAGCCCCGGCTAAAATTTGGCAGCAAGCACAAATCTAACTTGAAACAAGTAGAAACTGGAGTTGCCAAGATGAATACAATCAATGCAGCAGAACCTCATGTGGTGACAGTCACCATGAATGGAGTAGCAGGTAGAAACCACAGTGTTAACTCCCATGCTGCCACAACCCAGTATGCCAATGGGGCAGTTCCATCAGGCCAGACAGCCAACATGGTGACACATAGGGCCCAAGAAATGCTGCAGAATCAATTTATTAGTGAGGATACCCGGCTGAATATTAATTCCAGTCCTGATGAGCATGAACCTTTGCTAAGACGAGACCAACAAGCTGGCCATGATGAAAGTGTTCTAGATCGTCTTGTGGACAGGAGAGAACGGCCACTAGAAGGTGGCCGAACTAATTCCAATAACAACAACAGTAATCCATGTTCAGAACAAGATGTTCTTACACAGGTTGTTTCAAGCACAGTAACAGATCCAGGGCCATCAAAGCCCAGAAGAGCACAGAGGCCCAATTCTCTGGATCTTTCAGCCACAAATGTCCTAGATGGCGGCTGTATACAGAGTAAGTGGAGGGATCTTGGAACATCTCTTAGGTATTCTTTGAAGCCATTTAAATAGCTACATAAAATCAGATTGTGTTCCAACCAGTGACTGTTTACCTTTATCATTTTGGGAAATAGAAATAAACCATTTGGTTAGGCTTCAAAAGTAATTGGACTATTGTAAGAAGAAACAATTTTGTCATAAATAATTAAAAGGTCAATGTCACAATAGAAGAATTCCCAATTTAATATATGCTTTATGTGAATGCTACTTTCATGCACTTATTATGAGCAGATAGGATTAAGTAAATACCAATTTAACAGCTCCAAATAACATTATGCCATTATATTTTTTGATATATTTTTACACATATTAGCGTCTATTATACCTACATTTTTATTTTAACCTTAGTAAGTCTTAAAAGTACATAGAAATTTCAGAAAAGCGATTATGAAGAAACTATTAAAGTTGTTCTCAGTTGCTTAGTGTTATCTTTTTCAAGAGTTACATGTTGAATTCCACCTGTACTTATGGTATTGTACTATGGGCAACAGGACAACTTAAATAATAAGTTGATGCTTGGGTTTTGGCCCTAAAGGTATTACAAAACAAGATAGGAAAGCTCACTAAAATTTCTAACAGTCATCATTATACAAAATGGTTTGTCTTTAAACTGTCAATACATAAGGAAGAAAAAAAATGTCATGTTTTATGGTTGTTACAGACTATAAAATGGGCTGCAAGAAAGATACAAGTCCCCAAAAAAACCAATGTAGCCCCTTGCTTAAGTGGCTTGTATTATAGACCAGTCGACACACCCTTATTGCAGGGCTCTGTGTCAATAAAATAGCTTTCCAGGTATGGGAAGAGAGAATTACTGGACAATTTGTACCCTAATATTTCTGTCCTTCCTCTGAAAAAATATATGCTTAGATGCCTTTAAAATCTGATCTACTTTGAGCATTAAGTAGAATAATTTACCAAATTGGGATCTCTACCAAAACCAAAGAATTTGAGAAAACACCTAAGGACTTCTGAATTTTCTCCATTTATACTTGTGTGTTTTCTATATTTTATTTATTTCTCTGTAATTCAGTCAGTTACAAAAATGTTTGATATACCTATTGTTAGACATTTAGGTTGTTTCTAACTTCTTTGCAGTTTTAGTCAATATATGAAGATTCCTAACTGAATTCCTCCAGTTGAAATATTCCTGAAATTAAACTAAATTTAATCATATTCAATTTCTTTACCCTCCCCCCTTTTTTGTTTTGTTTTTACAAACACACAAAAGTACAAGTCAATAAACTATTTGCATGTTAAAAAAAAATGTTTGATATAAAGAGTTTCAAAATGAATTGGTTAAATTTTGCCTAGAAAAACATTGCCTGGCATTGTGAATTTCAAGCAATTTGCATTATCACCTTCTATAGATATTGGCTTGACCTACTCTTAAAATTCAACCCTAACCTTTTACTTCTTAATGTTTTCTTTATACACAGTTCATTTTTCCATACTTTTATTTTCAGTAGGTGAGTCAACACAAGATGGCAAATCAGGATCAGGTGAAAAGATCAAGAAGCGTGTGAAAACTCCCTATTCTCTTAAGCGATGGCGCCCTTCCACCTGGGTCATCTCCACTGAACCACTGGACTGTGAGGTCAACAAAAATGGCAGTGATAGGGCAGTTCATTCCAAATCCAGCACTGCCGTTTACCTTGCAGAAGGAGGCACTGCCACAACCATGGTGTCTAAAGATATAGGAATGAATTGTCTGTGAAATGTTTTCAAGGTTACGGAGTGAAATTATTTTTTGCATCATTTAAACATGCAGAAGACACTTAAAAAAAAAAACTGCTTTATCCTCCTGTCAGCACCCCCTCCCACTCCTGCAACAAGGACTTGCTTTAAATAGATTTCAGCTATGCAGAAAAATTAGCTTATGCTTCCATATTTTTTAATTTTGTTTTTTTAAGTTTTGCACTTTTGTTTAGTCTCGCTAAAGTTGTATTTGTCTGTTATGACCACAGAATTATATGTGTGTGTATCAAAAGTGGTCTCAAAATATTTTTTTAAGAAAAAAAAAGCAAAAACATTGTATTGCTGATAATCAGTTTGGACCATTTTCTAAAGGTCATTAAAACAGAAACAAATTAAGACAGGTTTGCCTGCAGTGGTGTCTGGTATCCATGTTTTATTTCTGTGCACAAGCTAGTTTAAATGTTGATATGTTCTTAAACATATTATCTGTTGGACATTCTTTTCTCTTGTATTTTGTTTGAATGTGCAATAGTCTGTAGACCACAAATAAGCTTTCTTGTAAGCACTCTTCCTAATGGGGCACACATTCTTCCATAATATGAACATTTTTCTCCCCTCATTCTTCCATAATCTGAACAGTTTTCTCCCTTATCTCCCATGCTTTTTGTAGGTCAGTTCTGTGACAGTGAATTTTGCACAGAAGAAAGCAGCTACCTGATTTCTTGCTTTCTCTCTCTTTTTGGAGAATGCAGAAACATTGTCTGAAAGGGCTCTGTAGAAGAAACTACCAAAACCCATTTTGAAATGCCATATTCTTTTAACCTTCCAAATCTTAAACATATCCTTCTGGGCATTTTAACAAGTATATTTGATTCTGGTTTTGGAAGTTCATAAAAGAGCAGAGAACAAAATACAAGAAATCAAATATTAGCCTTTTATCTTTTAATTTTATTTTTGTATGTACATGTTCCATATTCATTTATTTAAGAAATACATTTTTATCAGAAAACATTTAGAGTTAAACTTACATGGAATTTAAGTAAGTAGGTGGTTAAGACATTATAGTTTTATAACCTTCATTCTCTGAATAGGCTATCTTTGACTCAAAAAAATTACATTTTTCTTTTATTATAACTTCAAAAATAATTCATAGTTTTGAACCTGTAGTACTTTATTATGTTCCCAAGCAAAGCCTAGTGACTTTATGTGAAAATGATTTCCTTTACCCATGACCTAAAACACTGTGTAGAAAAATCATTCAACTGGCATGCCAAATCTCTATGGTAGGAAGGAATACTGCCAAACTTACCTTTCTTGAACAGGCTGAGATTTACCCTCTCTCTCTTTGCAAAACTGTGTATTTCATCCGTAGTCCTCATTTCATAATTTCTCCTGTTGCTAGTTTTTCACATAATCTCTGATATGTGAGCAGAATTTATTATTTATATTGCATTAGAATACACCTTTTAGTGATAGTAAACCCTTAAAATAATATTGTTTTTAAAGCTTTCTTGCTTCTTTGATTACTTATAATTTTTTCTAAAATAACAAACTCTGCATGTTTTTTTTTTTAATTAAGCACTTTCTTTCAAATAAGGGATTTTTTTTCCTAAACAAATTATATTCTGACAATTTGAAAACAGTGATCTCACTTATTTTTTTCAGATTCATGGAGTACTTAGTATAACATTATCTGATTAAGTTCTAAGATTTTTCTGGGACATAAAAAGTTAGAGAAAAACATAAATCCCCAAATTTCTGATTTAGGTTCTTACCTCCTGAACAAAATATTTTCTCATTCATACTCTCTGTCTTGAGCATTTAGTAAAAGACAGCTTAAACTTCCCAGCTGGCTGTCCAAAATACTTGTGACTTATTTATATATAAGCCTTCTTATTGCCATCTGCTGTGATGTTATGAGTTAGAGATTACAACATTTACCATTTATTCAACTGGATTGCTGATTACAGGTCTTGATTCTTAGAATTAAGATTATTTTTAGTGCCTAGGATTTCCACCTTTTGTGTTTTATTTGGACCTTTCTTGTGATTCAGACCTTTAACATATTGTTTAGTCTTCTGGCATATAATTTTTTTTCATAAAGCTATTATCTTTTATCTTTGTGACAAATTATTTGTAGTTTTTCCCAGGAACTTTTCATTTAGTTCTCTTGTCTTTAAAATGCATTTCAGAATAGTCTTTTCAAACATTTAGGAGACAATATTGAATCAAAATAAATTATATTCCATCTCCAAGCATTAAGGATAAATGACTATCTGAGGTTTTAACTGACCTTTTCCTATCAGACGAAGAGTTGTGTATGCTCTGGTAGACTTTCTATTTGGGCCAGTCCACTTTAAGTTTTTCAACATTTTTTAATGTTCAACAATAAAATACTTTAAAAAAATAACTTACCCAATTAAAATAACTGCATAGTTTCCATTTCATGTAAACATGTTTAAAACAATTTTCTTTCCCCAGTTATTTTAGTCAACTGTTGAAAAAATAGGAGAGGTAGAAAGTATGGATCATATTAAAAATTTAGGTTAAATTATACATCAGACTTTTAGAATTTTTGTAATATATAAGGAAGAAAATCACTTTAAATGATTTAAATTATATAATTGCTAATTTTATTCATGTAACAATAAATGTTTCTTAAAGCTGATAGTTAAATGCTATCACAAAATTTTGCATTTAGAAAAGAATTTGGGACTTTTTAAATAAAGGGCCACTGAATTTGAAAATATGAAAACTTATTTCAATAGGTATTAATGTAACCTTAAAAGTGTCATGCTAGGTAATCATGCTAGGTAAGTCTAATATCAGTTCCCTCAACAAATTTAAATTGTATACCAGAATTAAGTAATTAAAAGAACTTGATTTGGATTTTGTTTACACTAAGTGATTTAAATATAAATCCTAAAACCTTTTTCTTTCTCTTTTTACATTTAAATATTTTCTAAAACTTTTTTCTAAATGCATAATTGGGAAAGAAAAAAAAACTGTTCCTGTAGAAAGTATGAAAAGGCACATACAGAATACTGGGAGATATATATAGTACTTAATCCTCACAGTGACCCAAATGAGCTAACATTCCCACTTTACAGATAAGGAAAACAAAGTTAAGAGAAACTAGATAATTTGTCCAAGGTTCACATCTAGTTACAGACAAAGGTGGGATTTAGCCTGTGTCTGCCTCTCTACATCTCTTATGTGTAGCACATTGCCTACATACTGTATGACAGGTTGTGTATTGTACTGACATTTTTAAGAAATTCAGTCATTATATTCCAGCACAATTATGGTTTGTATATAAGCCAAAGCAGACACCTTAATGATTTTAGCAGTTAGGCAACCATAAAATGTATAGACTTGCCTATGCCTTTTGTTGCTTAAGACATAATTACTAGTTCAAAACAAAATTCAATCTTAAGTTTGCCACCTTAAAATAATTCACCTAACTCCTAGCTTTCTTATATTGCAAAACTAAAGGTAAAGTAAATTTTAAGGGAAAAGTGAAGGTAGCTTTGGGAACATTTTCCTAAAATGATTCCATACTAGATTTGGAAAAATTAAATTAGCATAGAACTTCAATCTCATCAATCCTTTGAAATTTTTAATCTTTGAAATTTCTGCATTTAGTGATTTTAGAAAATTTGTTAATCCAGAGAACTAATTGAATAGGATATGGGAAGGATACAAGGATAATATTATCTTTCACAAAGTAATGTAGCTTCCTCATATGTATTTACTTGTTCTAGAAAATGTACATTGATTCTGAATATAAAAATAACTAGAAAAGAAGAAACACTACTCAAGTAAGTATGTGTTTCAGTTGGAATTATCACAAAATTGGCAAATCTTTTTATGTAAAATATTTACAAGTTTGTCTTATAAAGCCAAGTTAGGCCACAGCTATTATACTGAATTTTTAGTCTCTGTAAATATGTCTCCTGAAAGTCATTTTAAAAAATTGAATATGTCAATAAGCTTTTTATTTTCTTTTTTTCATACTTACAGGCATGAATATTTCATTGGAGATTATTAACTCTTAGAACTTATATTTCTATACCACATTTTATAAATACATGTTGAACTTACTACCAGTTATATGCAGGTTATTTTACATAATTATTCACAGATTGCTTTATATATTACCTTATCTTCTTAGCAAACTGTACTCTTATAATCTGCACACTTGATTATCTAGACCAGCCATTCTAGAAATTGAGTAATAACTCCCACATACACCCCAGGAGTCTCTTTCAGACTGGGATATTTCTAAATATTCATAGCCTTGATTGATAGTGGGGTTTTTTTTCCAGCAATGAAGTTGCATTTTACCTTTGAGATTATGAACTATGCAAACTGCCCCAAACTACCTTACATGATCCCTTCCTAGATATATTCATTAAATAAATCTGGCAAATCACTGTTGGAGCTAGTTACACAAAAGTTATTATCCAAAGAAGGCTTTTCTGCATGTTTCCAGATTAACATGAGAAAAGAGGATATCACAGAGAGTGCTCTAGTGCACCTACCCATTACTCTCCCTGATTGCCACATGGTTTATGACTGGTTTACTCTGTCCCTCTGCTATCTGACTTGCCATTTTATGTGTCAGAAAAGTTTTCTGCATGTCTATTCTGTCTCCCTCTTGCTTCATTTTTAAATCCATTTCTTTACCCAGTAGGAAAAAAAAAAAAAAAAAAAAAAAGAACAATTGGTCATCATCTCCAACACTGTTACTCTAGTATACTTCAGACTTCTCAGTTAACATCTTAATCTCAGTTCTTCAAACAAAATTGTTTCAATCTCTTTAGCTTTTCCTTCTCAGTTCTATTTTAATGACCTTATATTTAAGAGCACATAAAATTATATTTTATATTCTACTCAAATTAATTACTCCATTTAAGTAATAGTTCAGTAGTTTTATAGAATTGAGAGTTAGTTATCATTTGACATTGGATTCAATCATCAGACCACCAGCAAATCAGCACTTAATTTTTATATTATCTAACATTTTCTATTGTGAAGTTTTTATGATTTTATATTTTCATTAATTATAACTAAAAAGCCATGCATACAGAAGTGTATATCATTTTGCCATTAAAATTTTTAACTTACATTGCAGTAAGCTTAGTATTTATTGAACCACAATGTTTTACATTTCTTTGTATCAGTTGTTGTGTTGAACATTAAACACAAGATTCATTTTTAAAAACAAACCCTACAAAAATCAGGTATAATTCCATGAACATTTTTGTAGACCACTTTTGAAATACTTATCATTGTTTTGCAACATGGACTGGACTATAACAACTTTATTTTAACTTTTAAGTGACTGATTAAAGTTGAGTGTTTGCATATAAAGAAAAATTTAAACATTTATATCATGGCAGATACATTTGAAAGTAAATAATTTAGGAGAATTTATGCTGTGTATTAAAATTATGCCCCAAATAAATCTTTCATATCTTTAAAAATTCCAATTCCGTTATTACTGTGATGTTTATAGCTTTGTTATTAAACCTTGTGAACATATGCATTTATTTTAAAAACTTAATTTGACAACCACATTAAAATCTGAGTAAAAGAAGGAATCTTTAGAAATAAAATTACTTCATTAGGGTGTTTAGTTTGTGACTGAAGATTTAAGAAAATTGCTGTATTTAAAATTACAACTTTATTTTTTTTCAGTTTTAAAAAATAACATATGGGTTTTTTTCCCATTTTATTTGTACTTTTAGTTTTCAGAAACATCTTCCTGTTTTAAAATCACTTTATAGACATAGTATTACTTAAAAACTCAGGGCCCCTTTCATCTTTTGTATACTGAAAAAGTTCAATTGGTAGCAAACAAGCAATTAGATCCAGTTGAATATTTAAAGTGTTTGTTGCACAGTTTATTTAATGACTTGTGTTATTATTTGACTTACTTCACATAGACATAATATCAGATTTCTTTAATCATAAAAACTTGCCCAGTCCTGTAATTATTGAATAAAAAGAATGACTCAACTAATTAGCTACATGTTACAACAAATTTAGGCCTTAGAGTTGAAGTACTGGCTTAAACCTTTCTGTTCATTGATTAAATGGCTATCCATGATGGGACAAATCATTTTGTTTTGTTTTTTTAATAACAAAGTAATTCCTCTGAAAATTTTCTTAAGAGGTAATTTAACATTATAAAATTTTCTTCTAAAAGTAAACTATTGAGTTTATAGCTTTAGTAATAGCTTGAATGATTCTGAGAGATAATCTATGGTAATCTATCACATTGTCAGAGCCAAATAGAATTTTTCTTTGAATCAGATAAGCTCAAGCTCTAAAATGGTATGCTGTGTTTAATTCTAGCAATGAAGTTGTTTATAATCAGTCTCTTGTCTCAGGATCCCCACCTTGTTACCAATCCTCTTAAGTATGTAAAAGAAGCTTATTTTTAAAGAAACTTAACAGTAAGGAAACTAAATTACTAAAAAATACAGCTAAAAAATTGTTAGATTCTGGTTTATCATTGAATTGCTTGACTTCTGTGGCTTTTCTTATTCTGGTCACATTTATTTATTTAAGCAATTTTTGTATGCCTTGTTATTTCATTTCCATGGAGATTATATTGTATAAGTGTTTGTATAAGCTGGAATCATCTTTAGTTTTCTGTTGATGATTTTTCAAATGAAGATACATGGATAATTGTAAAATACACTAACTCCTAGGGTGTTGTAGTAGCTGAAACATGGAAATGTGTAGCTGCCATGCTTTTTCTGAATGGACAGGAAAGACATAAGCTACAAAGTATTCATTTCTGAGGATGCTTTTCTAAAAAAAAAAAAAAAAAAAAGAAAGGCTGAAAAATAATGGCACTTCCTCAGAACCCTCTTTCTTGTTAACGGGTATCTTTTGTTGGTGTGTTTTGCTCTTACATTACAGATAGAATATCATATTATGAATTTATGAATAATTACTTTCAATTATTTTGCTTTTGTATAAGCCGTCTGAGACCTTGCTATGCTGTACAAGTTGTGTTTGATGGATCAGTGTGAGTATGAAATAAAGCAAATCACTTTTCTTTTGTATTATCTATGGATGCCACTATGAAAGCTGACATTAAGCCACTAAAGAGTTTTCTATGAATAAGTGTAAGTAAATGCTTTGATATATATAAACCTAAATAAAAAGATTGTATTGATACAAAGACATTGGAGAAGGAGATTTTAAGACAGTTATTTAGGTTTAAAAAGGCTTGCTGTAAAATGGTGCATTATTCCATTTATTAAAGATCATATTAATGGCAACAGTAATTGTACTTTTTTATTTTATGAGGTCTCTAGAAATTATTATTACTAGTATGATATTTTAGGTATTTTGCACTAGAATATTAAATGTTCAACCTAATATATCTACAACTAACTGTGACACATTAAAAAAACCCTGAAGTTAGAATAATACTTGCTACTTTTTGGCCACCTACAGTCTGCAGGGTTCAATCCTCAGTACACCAGACAAACACACAAGGCTGGGGATGTAGAGTGCTTGCCTGGCATTCATGAAGCCCTCAGTCATCTTCTGCTTTATTCTATGATGTTTCTTTTTTTTTTAAAGCTTTTTTTTAGAGAGAGAGAGAGAGAGAGAATTTTGATATTTATTTTTTAATTATCGGCAGACACAACATCTTTTGTATGTGGTGCTGAGGATCGAACCAGGCCCACGCATGCCAGGCGAGCGCGCTACCGCTTGAGCCACATCCCCAGCCCCCTATGCTGTTTTTTAAAGGTGAAGTTTTATATTTGCAACTTGTATTTTATTGGAATGACATTATTTGCTTTTTAAAAATTGACTAATTATTACTATACTGAGAGAGATCAGAAAGTATGTTTTAATTTCTGCCCTCCAGGAGCTTATACCTATTATGGAGGAGATAAGGTGCCTAACCAGGAAATGGTTACTTCCAAACAAGGTGATATTGTAAGTGCCCAAATATGGTAAGCCGTATGCCCAATATGTGTTTGAAAAGCCAAGGAGGACTTCAGCTGAGAAAATGATTATTGAGCCAGGATCTTGAAAGGATGAGTGGGATTTCAACAGGACTAATGAAGTAGAGATAAAAAAGAATGTGGACTACAAATAAAACAGACTAAGTAGAATTGAAGTTTTGAAAGCCTTCCCTGGATAAGTCACACAGAAAGTCAATTTGTTCTCTTTGAATGCCTCATTAGATCAACTTGAATAATCACCAAGTATCATAGATAACAGTTCAATAAACATTTATTTACTTCAAAATAAACAACTTAGCAGGGTGTGGTGGCACACACCTGTGATTTCAGTGACTCGGGAGGCTGAGGCAAGAGATCACAAGTTTGAGGCCAGCCCCAACAACTTAATAAGACCCTGTCTCAAAATAAAAAGGGCTGGGGATATAACTCATTGGTAAAGCACCCCTGGGTTAGATCTCCAGTACCAAAAAAAAAAAGAGAGAGTAGTTCTGAAGTTACATGATATTTAAAGAGAATAATGTATCCTAGTAAATTAAGACATTTGACATTTGGGGGTGGTCCTTTCACTGCTCTGCAAAAATGAGTATTCAAGTTGCCTTTAAAGGCCTGGGTAGGAGTAGCTCAGTGGCAGAGTGTGTGCTTAGCATATACAAAGCCATAGGTTTGGTCCCCAGTCAATCCAAAAATCAAGATGTCCTAAAGTGAAAGATGGCAAGGAGGTGGGTGTTCATTGTAGATATAAGGTCTTAAGAAAAGCTACCCTTCTTTTGTCAGGTGCTTCCTTCTCCCATCAAATCCTCAATCAGCCAGCTTAATTTCCCAACTATAGGATTCTTCTCCCCTTTCTACTTAGTTAGGAAGGAGGTAAACCCCTATTCAAAGAAACAGGCATCCTTTGATTTTTTTTTAAGTTTTAATAAATGGAACAAATGAAAGTGAAGTTTTCCTTTGCTTACCTACCTCCCCAATGATAATTAAACCCATTAATCATTTATGTCAGATATGGAAATATGCTTAATGTCCTAAGGAAAAAATATTTAAGGAAACTCATCAGTCTCTTTAGATGTCATACGACTTCAGAACTACCAAGTTTTTGAAAAGTTAATGTTTCATTTATTTATTTTGAAGTAAATAAGTTTATTAAAGTAGTTTATTCATGACATTTGGTGATCCCTATAGGAGTCATATCTTCTCACTTTTAAAAAGTATATGAAAAACTATTGTATCTCTCTTCTCTTAAATTTCATTGTCTCTTCTACCAGGTCACTAGGTTCAAGTTTCTACCTGAAATTCCAACTTGTCTGCGTGCAGTGGCTATATACCTCTGGAACCTTATCTTCCTCCGTTTCTACTATAGTTTACAGCTATGTGTTTATTTTATTTCCTATACTAGATTGTCAGTCTTTTGCATCAAGAGGGAATGTGATCAATTTTCTCTCTTTAAAGTACCAATGTTTAATTTATGGGTATGCTGATATCAAAGTCTTTTTCCCCCCCATTTTAAAAGTAAATTCTCACTTATCCTGTATTAATCAGGCTTTTTAGTCTATCTGGTTACTCTTTGTGCTTGGAAGTAATTTAATTGCAGGTCATTTCATAAGTTATTTTATGGGCTTGGTGGCACATAATGGGAGTTAAAATTGTACAAAATGATAAGCCCTGAGGAAATGGGTAGGTTGCTGCCTATGACTACAAAGAAATTTAAATAAACAAGTGGCAGATTTACCTAAAATCTACATTCAGCACCATGACTGTAAAAAGAGTAAGTTTAAAAATTAGGTTCATTAGGGCTGGGGTTGTGGCTCAGCGGTAGAGCACATACCTTGCATGTGCAAGGTCCTAGGTTTGATCCTCAGAACCACATAAAAATAAATAAAATAAGGTTTAAAAAATAGGTTCATAAGTAAAATGCTTTTGTCTTTTTTTTTTTTTTTAACTTGTTTTGCTCCTTACGTTTTCAATAGTGTTAGTGAAACACTAAAATCCCCACTCCTCTGGTGCCCAGCAAGCAAATCTGCATACTATTTTGACCACTAGGTGGCTCTCTTACTTCATGTTCTAATAGCTGGGCCTCTCCATTCTTTTCAAGGACTAAACACTTCTGTTATCAAATTTGATTCTTAATGATTTCTTATTGATTAGGAATTCTTGGCAGGATACTTTATCAATACTATTAATATTTTAAAAGTCCATTGCTTTCCACAGGCTGAGATTTTGTGTAGGCAAAAAGCCTACAGGGTTACTACTCTCCAGAACAGCACATATAAAAACCGCCTGGTTTTTAATAAGCATGATCTCAAGTGCATGTACAAATATGTAACAACAGATTCCACCATTATGTAAAACTATACCACACCAATAAAATATATGGGAAAAATAGTCAGGCACAGTGGCATACGCCAGTTTCCCAGCAACTCAAGAGGCTGAATTAGGAGGATCACAAATTCAAAGCTAGTCTCAGCAAACTTAGCAAGACGCTGTCTCTAAATAAAATGTAAAAAGGGGTGGGATGTGGTTCAGTGGTTAGGCAACCCTGGATTTAATCCTTGATATTTCCACACTCCACCCCCCAAAAAAGGAAAATATAAATAAACATGATCTAGGTATCCTATGACTTCACTTTAGTTTCATAATGAAACATAATTTATAATTTCTGAGACATTGAAAAGGCGTCTTTCATGGAACCCTAGCATTTTCCAGGATTCTATTAAAGTAGCAGAGATCAATGAAGATACTTTATAAAAAAAAAGTTTGGTTTTAGATTTTTTTAAGATCTATTTTTGTCTTTGGCTTTATCAATATTTAATTTTTTAGGAAACAATTTCTGATTAGCTTATTATTTTCTCTTCTCTACTTTCTAAAAATTGCATTTTACTAAGATTAAGAACTATTGAAGCTGGGCATGGTGGCGGCATCTATAATCCCAGTAGTTCAGGAGGCTGAAGCAGGAAGATCACAAGTTCAAAGCCAGCCTCAGCAATTTAGCAAGCCCCTAAACAACTCAGTGAGACCCTGTCTCTAAATAAAATATAAAATAGGGCAGGGATATGGCTCAGTGGCTTAAGTTTTTCTGGGTTCAATTCCTGGTACCAAAAATAAATAAATAAATAATAGAATCATTGAAGAGTGTATTACTATAACAAAATACCTGAGGCCATTTAACTTAGAAAAGATTTATTTTGGCTCATAGTTCTGGAAATTCTAGTCCAAGATTGGGCAGCTCCATTACTTTGGGCTTCTGGCAAGGGTAGCATACAGGAGCACACAGCCAAGTGAACCATTTATATCAAGCCAGGAAGGAGAGGAAGACGGAGAGACCAGAATCCCACAATCCTCTTCAAGTGTATCCCCCTAATGAACCAAGGACCTCCCCGGAGGCCATACCACTTAAAGGTTCCATTACCTCCCAATGGCGCCATGCTGGGGAAAAAGCCTTATGGACCTTTGGGGGACAATCAACCAAACCATAGCAAATAATCACCAGTGTTATTCTATTATCATAATAAAGACAGAAAGTTACCATCTTTCTATTACTACAAAGTTTTTGTGTCTTCAAGTTCCCATTAAGAGGCATTAAGATGCCTCCAGATAGTAAATCCAGTTACCAATTACCTGCTTTACTAAAGACAAAATGCATTAGGAAAGATTGAGATGTCACTGGTCTATCCTGATAAACCAACATCCCTCAAGTGATCAGGGAGCACTGAGCTCCTAGATCACATCTGACTCAGCTATTAACTTTTGGTCTATGGGGGAAAAGTTCCATTCTTTCAAAGAGATTTACACAGAAATATTTTGTATTCCTCAGCCCAAAGAGATCTGAAGAATTAAAAGAAGAAAACAGAACCAGGATTCTTCAATTAAATTTATTAAAGTTCTGGAAATAACTTCTCCTAAGGTATGTAGAATTTGGGTTAATCGGGTTCTATCTAGACCTTCCTCTCAATTACTTTTGATTTTATCTGTTATTGACATAACTGACATATAACAGAGAATACTTTAATCTCTATTCTTTAGGAAAAGAGTAATATAACGAACATAGGGCTAAACTCAGCCAGCCAGCTGTGTTTTGTTTGGCCTGCAAAATATTTAAAATTTGTTTTTATTTGAATACCTTCTAGGTGGGGCGTGGGCTTTCCCCAAACCCAGCAATTCCTGATTGTCATACTCAGCAAGATTTATCCATTTATATTACCTTCCAAATCTTTTAAGCTTTTGGTTATACCTGCTCCAAGAAATTTCATCTCAGACATAGCATGAATGTAAGGTCCTAGAAGAAATGCTTGGCATTTTGAAATGAACTTGAAAGGAGAGCGAAAAGCTTTGAAGAAGGGGAGCTTGTTTGCTCTCTCTGCTTGGTGAGTACTTTTTTCTTCCATAGGAGTTCACTGGTACCTAGTCTTCTCTGTTCCTCCTGTTGAAACCTACATACATATAGGGTCCAATATTCATTCATGGGGTAAATGACTACTTAAAAAAAAAATCCTGACCTAATACAGCTCACCTTAACCCAAAAATAAACACTCAGGAGCTAGAGATATAGTTCAGTGTTTGGGCATTTGCCTAGCATGCACAGGCTTTGGGTTCAATTCCCAGCACCACAAAAAAAAAGAAAGAAATAAAGAGACTATTCAATATATAAGCATCACCAAGCAAAGAGATTCCCACAAATCACTCTATTTGCCAACTCTGCTTAGTTGTTTTTATAGGAGTTTTCTTTCTTAAAGTTTTTTTTAAAAGAAGAAGAAAGAAAACAAACTTGGATGGGGAAATTGTCAGGAAAAGTAGAGAAAAGAAGGCTGAGACAAAAGGAGTTTTAAATAGCCATTCTTTTAGAATGGCAGGATTTGAGAGAAGAGGCATTCAGAAATATGCACTCTAGTCAAACCTCTTGCTTTAAGGAAAACTGAGTCAGGGCAGTGCAGAGCTGTGTGTCACTGACTGTCTCAGAAGCTTCCCTATGTGCCCTCTGCCTTGCTGGCACTAACTGGTACTACTTCATACTAATTCTCACCTAAAATTTTTCTGTATGTAACTTTGGGCTGTTTATTCTTTTAATTACTTTTGTCAAAACAGCAAGTGATGTGCTTTTGTCTATGTTTTTGTGATTTTTAAAATTTGTTCTTTTTAGTTATACATGACAATAGAATGTATTTTGACATATCATACATACATGGAGTATAACTTCCCATTTTTGTATACATGATGTGGAGTTATACTGGTAGTGTATTCATATATGAACATAGGAAAGTTATGTCTGATTCATTCTACTGTCTTTCCTATTCCCAACCCACTCCCTTCCTTATACTCCCCTATATTCAATTGGTGAACCTCCACTCCCACCCCCCACCTAACGTGAGTCAGCATCCAAATATTAGGGAGAACATTTGTATTTTGGCTTTGGGGGATTGGCTTATTTCATTTAGCATGATAGTCTCCAGTTCTATCCATTTATCAGCAAATGCCATAATTTATTTATTGTTGAGAAATATTCCATTGATGGCTGAGAAATATTCCATTGTGTGTATATACCACATTTTCTTTATGTATTCATCTGTTAAAGGGCACCTAGGTTGGTACCATAGCTCAGCCATTGCCGATTGATTTGTGAACATTGATGTAGCCATGCCAGTATAGTATGCTGATTTTAAGTCCTTTGGGTGTATACCAAGGAGTGCAATAGGTGGGTCAAATGGTGGTTCCAGTCCAAGTTTTCTGAGGAACTTCTATACTGCATTCCAGAGTGGTTGCACTAATTTGCAGTCCCACCAACGATGTATGAGTATAACTTTTGCTTTTGTCTATTTTTAAAGTTAATGAAAAAAATCTCTACTACAGTTTTTTCTTCTCCAAACTACAAAATCCCTTCCTGTTTCCTTTGAGCTCTTTCTCCTATATCATTCTTATATGTTCTCCCACTTGTTTATTGCTTAACTTTCCCTGATTTGTTTACAGTGGGAACCCAAGTTTGACATTTAATAGGTTCAACTTTAGTACACAATGGGTAGGTTATGATTTCACTTTGGGAAAGGTTATTGATGCTACTAATCCTGTTAAACTGGGTTTTCTAGACCAAAACATGACTAAGATTCAGGATAGAATTCAAAAGGTGTGTGTTCCATTATACAGCATAAGTGTGCCTCTTTTTGAATAAATCTGCTACCTGAAAACCTGGCTTTATAGAACAAAAGCAATTCTTCAATGAAAGGATTCACCAATTCTTTTCTTTAAATAGGTTTTCCTCTGGTACAAATAGTCTTTTCAATAACAACTTATCATGCAAAGCAACATGTACTTGTGTAATCTAAGATAGTGAAAAGAAAACTATGTGCAAACAGAAGCAATATAAAAGCTACCAATGTTATAGAAATTAATTTGTCATTGGGTCAGGTAATTATTTTCTGCACCTTTCTTAATAAGACTCCACCCAAAAGTATAATGTGAAGTGTTTCATTTTTATTCCCCTAGTCTAAGTATATACCCCTTCCAATATACAGTAGGTAATTAGAAAGGAAATTAACTCCCCAATTCAGATAAGATAAAAGAACACATATGAATATCAATTCCTTTTTAAGTTTCAGAAAAATTAAAATGTTTTAAACTCAGCTTTTTCTGTGTGGGTGTACACACTGGGGATTGAACTCAGGGCCTCATGCTTGTGCAATCTACCGAGTTGGACCCCAGGTCTTTTAGGATTACATTTAGGGATTATATTAGGACTGGAAATGTAACTCAGTGGTAGAGTGCTTGCCTGGCACACACAAGGTTCTGGATTGATCCTCAGAATGGCAGGAAGAAAAAACATTACATTTAACGAAAACAAGAGGGAACTTCCCTTATAATTCAAGCAGTTTTTCAAAATTCTCAGATAAGCCCCAATTTAGGCAGCACTGGCATCTCAAAGATGCGAGCCAACCCCCAAAGCCCCTTTGTAGCTGGAATTAGGAAGCAGTATTTCCTTGCCACTGTGTGTGTGTGTGTGTGTGTGTGTGTGTGTGTGTCCTCATCCTCGTCTGCTTTTGGAAAAACAGTGGGAACTTATTGTCCTTGAAACACAGCAGGCTACTAATACACAGATAAAGGAAGAGGGGTTGGTGTGAGTAGGCTGCTCACTGCTCTTTGTTGGAAAACAAAACAACTCCCCACCTTTCCCCTGATTCCCCTCTGTACTCATCAGTTCTAAATTCTTAGTAAACTCAGGATTCTGCATTTCTGATATTAGTGGCTTACTTCACAGAGTTTATAGGTCTTTTTTTTTTTTTAAGTGTGTGTACTCAAGATTGAACCCAGGTTCATCTTACCACTGAGCCCCACATCTCCATCCCTTTTTATTTATTTGAGATAGGGTCTTGTGAAGTTGTTTAGGGCCTTGCTAAATTGCCGAGGTTAACTTTGAATTTGCAATCCTCCTGCCTCAGCCTCACAAACCACTGGGATTACAGGTGTGTACCACATCACACCTGGCAGCATATGATTTTAAACATCAATATGAAACTAAGGAATTACTAAATTCTATTTAGTGCTGGGATTCCAGGTGTGCACCACCATCCCCAGTTAAACTGTTGCTTTGTGATGATGATTTAGATAGAACCTGGACTTCATTGTCACATTCTGTGTAGGTATGTTTTGCCTCTTGAAAAAAAATTGATTTGTCTGGCCTTACATCTTGTAAAATGTAGGTAGGTTTACCAGCTAAAAATAAAATTGTCATCAGTTTTAGATAGTGAATAGGCTAGTTGTTTTGGGAATAGATCAAATCTTCTTTATTTATCATTCAATTAGTATTGTTTTAAAATTGACTAATCCATACATTCAACAGTATATCTTTTTTTTCTTTTTTGCAACACTGGAGATTGATGATTGATCCAAGGTCCTGGTGCATAAGGCAAGCACTCTACCACTGAGCTACATTTCCAGCCAACCCTTTTATTTTATTTTGAGATAGGTTCTTGCTAAGACTGGCTTTCAACTTGTGATCCTCCTGCCTCAGCCTTCTGAGAAGCTGGGATTATAGACATGCACCACTTTGCCTATTTTCAACAAATATTTCTTGATCATCACTTTTTTTTTCTTTTTTCTTTTTTGTACTTGAAAAACTAGAGTGGATCATTTCTTTGCTCTCCTCAATACAATTAAAAAATTAATACTTTAAATTATTAGTATTGTGTCCTTATGTGTGTGTGAGGTTCTGGGGATTGAACCCAAGGCCCCACACATGCTAGTTCTACCTTGCTACACCCCGTCATAACTACTTTCTGTGTGTGTGTGTGTGTGTGTGTATGTGTGTGTATGTGTGTGTGTATAGTGCTGAGGATTGAACAAGGACCTTGTGCATGCAAGGCAAGCACTCTACCAACTGAGCTATATTTCCAGCCCGCCAACTAATTTATTTTTATTAAGAATAATAAAATGACATGAATACTAATAACAGTCAGAAAAGAAACAAGAGTAAACATTTTCTTTTTTTTTTTTTGAAATTTGAATATATAATTTGGACAGTAATAAATAGATAACAAAATAAATATTACAGTGTAAAAAATATTTTATTTACATTTTTTTTTTGTATCAGGGATTGAACTCAGAGGTCATTAACCACTGAGTCACATCCCCAGCCCTTTTTTATATTTTATTTAGAGAGAGTCTTTCTGAGTTGCTTAGGACCTTGCTAAATTGCTGAGGCTAACTCTAAACTCTTTATCCTCCTGCCTCAGCCTTCTGAGGCAGGGCAGGGATTAGAGGTGTGTACCACCTCACCCAGTTTAATCACATTAATTTTTAAATACAGTATGCATATATATTAGTCTGTTGCAGAGATGACTCATGGTATTTTAACTTATTAAATAACAAATAATAATAATAATTTTAAAAGAATGCATGTCACCCCACGTGCAGTGGTGCACACCTGTAATCCCAGTGGCTCTGGTGGCTGAGGCAAGAGAATCGAGAGTTCAGTCAGCCTAAACAATTTAATGAGGCACTAGGCAACTCAGTGAGACCCTTTATCTCTGAATAAAATACAGAAAAGGGATGGGGATGTGGCTCAATAATTGAGTGCCCTTGGGTTCAATCCCTAGTGCAAAAAAAAAAGTCAGTTTTTAAGATATTCATATTTAGTAAAACATGTGTGCACTAAAACATGCACTAACCAAACCAAAATACCACATCTTGTAGTTTGCACTCTATTTCACTGTTTTAAATTTTAAAGACAAATAAAGCTTCAAATGATCACATTGTGACAGAAGGGAAATCATTTTGTTTCTTAATTTCTCTAATTAAGTGCTAGCAAGCATTTTTCATCTACTGTTTAAATTCAAGAAGAATGCGTAGCATCACAGAAATCTGAGAAACAAACTACTCACAAAGTGAGCTAGAAAAAATCTGAGATATAAAATACTTACCAAGTGAGCTAGAAAAATTCTTTCCCCAGAGTTGGGAGATTGAACTCAGGACCTTGTTAATGCTAAACAAATATTCTTTCTTTTTTGGCAGGGGGAGGGGAGATTGAACTCAGGGGCACTTGACCGCTGAGCCACATCCCCAGCCCTATTTTGTATTTTATTTAGAGACAGATCTCACTGAGTTGCTTAGCACCTCACTGTTGGTGAGGCTGCCTTTGAACTTGATAGCCTCCTGAGTCAGCTTCCAGAGCCACTAGGATTACAGGCATGTGCCACTGCTCCTAGGGTACAAATGTATTACTTTAAATCTTAAATTATTGAAACTCACTAAATAACAGTAATTGCTGCAAAATTCAGATCAACAAAATAATTTGGGAGGAAGAAGTGTTAGTACCAGGGATTGAACTCAGGGGCATTCTACCATTGAGCCAAATCCCCTCTCCTATTTTTTTGTATTTTATTTAGAGACAGGGTCTCACTGAGTTGTTTAATGCCTTGCTTTTTGCTGAAGCTGGCTTTGAACTCGTGATCGTCTTATCTCAGCCTCTGGAGCTGCTGGGATTAGAGGCATGCACCACTGTGCCTGGCACTGACATTGTTTTGAATTCAGGACTTATAGTGATAATAAAATTGCCAGAATGTCATATAGTTAGAATCATATGGCATTTTGATATTGGCTTATTTTCATTAATAATATGCATTTAAAGAAATAAGTGTGGCAGCTTCTTTCTATTTATATTTCTTTCTATAAGAAATATGTAGTGCTAAGTAATAATGGATGTATTATAACTTGTTTATTCTTAGTTGACTCCTTAATTGCTTCTAAGTTTTGGCAATTATGAATAAAACTGCTGTAAATATCGGTGCACATCAGTGTGGATGGACACAGCATTTATACTCCTTTGGGTAAATAGCAAGGAGAGAAATCACTAGATTATATGTATGTTTAGTTTATAAGAAATCAGCAGGGGCTGGAATTGTAGCAGCAGTAGAGCAACTTGCTTCATACGTGTGAGGCACTGGGTTTGATTCTTTGTACCACATATAAATAAGCAAATAAAATAAAGGTCCATCAACAACTAAAAACAAAAAAAGGAAAGAAAGAAATCACCAGAGTGTCTCCTAAAGTAACTGTACCATTTTCTTTTCTACCATTAATGAAGAAGAATTTCTACTGTTCTACCTGCTTACCAGCATTTGAGCCCCCAGCAACTAGCAAGACCCTGTCTCAAAATAAAAAATAAAAAGGACTAGGGATGTAGCACAGTGGTAGAGTACCCCTGAGTTTAATCCCTTGTACCACACACACACATACAGACAGATACACACAAAATTAAGTTTAAGATCTTAACTAGTTTTTTGGTTTTGTTTTTTTTTTCCTCTGAAAATAATACGTAGTGCTAAGTAATGATGAAAGTATTATAGCTTGTTTATTCTTAATTAACTTCTTACAGGCGTGTGTTGCTTAGGTTGGCCTCTAATTGCTGGGCTCAAGTGATCATCCTTCCTTAGCCTCCTTAATAGCATGGACTCTAGGTAGTTTAGATATTAACCTTTTTTCTTCTTTGCAGTATTGATGGTTAAATGCAGGGCCTTCAGATGCTAGTCAAGTGCCCCTTATTAGCCATTTTTTTTAAAAATTATTTTTTAGTTGTAAATGAACAAAGTACCTTTATTTTATTTATTTATTTTTATGTGGTGCTGAGGTTCAAACCCAGTGAATCACATGTACTTGGCAAGAGCTCTGCCACACTGAGCTACAACTCTAGATCCGCTTCTTAACCATTTTTAAGTGTACAGTTCAGTGATATTAAATATATTTGTAATGTTGTGCAACCATCACTACCATCCATCTCCATAATTCTTTTCACTTCATACAACTAAAACTCCAGCTAGGAGCAGGGGTGTATACCTGTAATCCCAGCAATTTGGGAGGCTGAGGAAGAAGTGTTACAAGTTCAAGGCCAGCCTCAGCAACTTAGTGAGGTCCTGAGCAACTCAGCAAGACCCTGTCTCAAATTAAAAATAAAAAGGGCTGGTAATATAGCTCAGTGGTAAAGCTTACCTGGGCTCAATCCCTGGCATAGCAAAAGCAACAAACAAACAAAAACAAAAAATAATCAAAACTCTACAACAATTTCATTTTAATTCAGTCAAATATGGAAATCTTTTAAAAAATATTTTTACTTGTAGATAGACAACAATACTTTTTTTTAAATGTTGTGCTGAGGATTGAACCCATTGCCTCACATGTACTAGGCAAGTGCTCTATCTTGAGCACTTGAGCTCAATCAATACCACTGAGCTACAATTCCAGCCCCCAAATATAAAAATTTTTTATGTTATGTTAGCCTCTTTTTCCCTTTTTAAAAATGA
The DNA here is from genome assembly GCF_048772815.1 of Callospermophilus lateralis. Taxonomy (NCBI): domain Eukaryota; kingdom Metazoa; phylum Chordata; class Mammalia; order Rodentia; family Sciuridae; genus Callospermophilus; species Callospermophilus lateralis. Next base: position 32,419,116 of record NC_135313.1, on the reverse strand, counting down.
GTATGCACCTCAACATTGTAAAAATATATATATATGCTAAATCCAAGGCCAACATCATTCTAAATTTAGAAAAATTGAAAGCATTCTCTCTAAAAACTGGACCAAGACAGGGATGCCCTCTTTCACCACTTCTATTCAACACAATTCTGGAAACTCTAGCCAGAGTAATTAGACAGAAGAAAGAAATAAAAGGGATATGAATAGGAAAAGAAGAACTCAAACTATCCCTATTTGCTAACAACATAATTCTATATTTAGAACACCCAAAAAACTCCATAGAAAACTTCTAAAACTCATAAATGAATTCAGCAAAGTAGCAGGATATAAAATTAACACCCATAAATCAATTGTGTTTCATATATCAGTGATGAATCAATTGAAAGAGAAATTAGGAAAACTATCCCATTTGTAATAGCCTCAAGAAAGTATTGGGAATCAATCAAATAAAAGAGGTGAAAGAACCTCTACAATGAAAACTACAGAACACTAAAGAAAGAAATTGAAGAAGACCTTAGAAGATGGAAAGCTCTCCCATGTTCTTGGATAGGCGAAATTCACATTGTCAATATGGCCATACTACCAAAGGCACTATACAGATTTAATATAATTGCTATTAAGCTTCCTATGATGTTCTTCATATAAATAGAAAAAACTGTCATGAAATTCAATTGGAAAAATAAGAGGCCCAGAATAGCCAAAGCAATCTTCAGTGAAAATAGTGAAGCAGGAGGCATCACAATATCAGACCTTAAATTGTACTACAGAGTTATAATAACAAAAATGGCATGCTGTTGGCACCAAAAGAGACATAAAGACCAGTGATACAGAATAGAAGACACAAAGACAAATCCACATAAATACAGTCATCTCATAGACAAAGGTGCCATAAACATACATTGGAGAAAATACAGCCTCTTCAACAAATGGTGCTGGGAAAACTGGAAGTCCATATATAGCAAAATGAAATTATACTCATATCTCTCAGCCTGTATAAAACTCAACTCAAAGAGGATCCAGCATCTAGGCATTAGACCAGAGACCCTGCATCTACTATAAGAAAAACCAGGCCCAAATCTCCATCATGTAAATTTAGGAACCAAATTCCTCAACTATACTCCTAAAGCCTAAGAATCAATAAATGGGATGGTATCAAACTAAAAAGGAAAGGAAACAATCAAGAACATGAAGAGAGAGCCTACAGGAGAAAATCTTTGTCACTTGCACCTCAGACAGAGCATTAATCTCTAGAATATATAAAGAAACTCAAAAAACTAACACCAAAAAACAAATAACCCAATCAATACATGGGCTAATGAATTGAACAGGTACTTTACAATAGAAGAAATATGAACTGTCAACAAATATATAAAAAATGTTCAATATCACTAGAATTAGAGAAGTGCAAATTAAAACTACACTGATATTTCATCTCACTCCAGTCAGAATGGCAATTATCAAGAATACAAGCAACAATAAATGTTGGTGAGGATGTGGGGAGGAAAGGTACACTCGTACATTGCTGGTGGGACTGCAATTTGGTGCAACCACTCTAGAGTATGGAGTTTCCTCAAAAACCTTGGACTGGAACCACCATTTGACCCAGCTATATATACCCAAAGGACTTAAAATCATCATACTATAGTGACATGGCTACATTAATGTTCACAGCAGCTCAATTAACAATAGCTAAGTTATGGGACCAACCTAGGTGTCCTTCAACTGGTGCATGCATAAAGAAAATGTGGTATATATACACAATGGAATTTTACTCAACTTTAAAGAAGAATAATATTATGGCATTTGGTAAATGAATGGAACTGGAGACTATCATGTTAAGTGAAAAAAGCCAATCTCCCAAAACCAAAGGTCAAATGTTTTCTCTGATATGTGAACACTGACTCACAATAGGTGGTAGGGGAAAAGAGGTTCACTGGATTGGATGAAGGGAGTAGTGGGGAAAAGGCAGGGAGGAGAAAAATGGGTAAGACAGTAGAATGAATCAGACATAACTTTCCTGTGTTCATATATGAATACACAATCAGCATAATTCTACAACATGTACAATCACAAGAATGGGAAATTATACTTCATGTAAGTATGATATGTCAAAATACAGTCTACTATCATGTATAACGAAAAAGAATAAAAAATGAGTATGTTTATTATTATAGAAACAATATGTGTTCCTAATAGAAAACTTGGAAAAACACATAAGTATAATTTTAAAAAAAAGAGGAAAAAAAACCTATGAAAAACTCTGGCCTTGCTGGGCACAGTGGCCCATGCCTATAATCTCAGGGCTCAGGAGAATGAGGTAGGAGGATAGCAAGTTCAATGCCAGTCTGGGCAATTTAGTGAGACCCTATTTCAAAATAAAGTAAAAAGGGATAGGGCTCTTTGGTTTCAGCAGCAGAAGCAAGATGATGAAGGGAACTTCTTCATTTGGAAAGTGTCCTAATCAGAGGCACATGGCTCTAAATCCTACTACCTTCAGAAGTTGACCTGTGGCAAATGGGGCTATCCTGACAAGTGCAAGAAAAGTATAACTGGAGTTTGAAGGCTAAAAGATGAAATAAGACCAGACTGGTCACGTGAGACACCTAAAACTTGTAAACTGCATATTCAAGCATGGATTCTGTGAGGTCACAACTTCTAAATCCACGAGGGGCTTGGCTTGGGTAGTGGCTACATTATCCAGCTCATCTTGAGAGTTGCAAGGATTAACCACCCCATAAATGTTAAGGTTTTTAAAAATGTTAACAATGCCAGATGAGTGGCATACTCTTTGTAATCCAGGGACTCAGGAGGCTGAGGCAGGTGGATCACAAGTTCATACTTATTCTCAGCATCTTAGTAAGGCCCTGAGCAACTCAGCAAGACCCTACTGGGGATGTGGCTCAGTGTCTAAGCACCCCTAGGTTCAATCCCTGGTACAAAAGAAAAAAAAAAAAAGGGACAGCTCAGTGGTAGAAATCTTGCCTAGCACATGCAAGGTTCTGGTTTCAATCCCCAATACTCCCAAAAAAACCAAACTGAAACAATGACATCAAAAACTCTGGCCCCAGGAAGACTAGTGGCCTTGGGAGTATCTGGAAAGTGCACCCTTGGGTTGGTTCATTTGACAAAACATCTCAGACTCTGAAAAGAGATACTTGCCCTTTGACTCAACAAGCCTTGTTTATAAATGTATTACAAGGAAATAAGTGGCTATGTGTCCAGAGAATTAAAAACAAAGATATTGCAAATTGGAAAATAAATGGAAACAGTCTGTACCATATTAGTTTGCTAGGCCTGCCATAACAGAGCAACACAAACTGTATGGTTTGACCCATTTTGTTCCATCATCCCAGATGTGGAACACCTATAGAAACTTAAGTTGAGCAACAAACATACCTCTCAAAGTAACTCTGAAATAATTATTGTGTTTTTGGAAGTCTGTTGTTTTTGAGAAATATAATAGCTGAATGATAAGAATGTTTGAAAATACACATACGTATTTCATATATGTATGCAACTATGTATAAAGGATTTATGAGGGCTAGGGTTGTGGCTCAGCAGTAGAGTGCTCGCCTAGCATGTATGAGGCCCTGGGTTCACTCCTCAGCACCACATAAAAATAAATAAATAAAATAAAGATATTGTGTCCAACTACAACTAAAAAATATTTTGTTTTTTAAAAAGGATACATGAGGCCTCTCTCCTTGACTTATATATTGTCATCTTCTCCCTGTATCCTCATGTGGTCTTCCGTCTGTAAATGTCTCTGTGCAAATTTCCTCCCAAGACATCAGTCCTATTGGATTAGAATGCACTAATGACCTCATTTTAACTTAATTCCTTCTTTAAAATCTTATCTCCAAATACAGTCACAGTCTGCAGTTTTGGGGATGAGCATACAATTCAGCCCATTAATGCAACCTCATTCAAGAATTGGGAAGCAAGTAAATTATGATGCATTCATACAAAGGTTCAATTATATATTTTATTTTATGTATGTATTTATATATATATATATTTTTTAGTTGTAGATGGACATAATACCTTTATTTTTTTTTAACGTGGCACTGAGGATCAAACCCAGAACCTTACACGTGAGAGGCAAGCATTCTACCACTGAGCTACAACCTCAGACCCTTATATATAAATTTTTGATACAGTTGTTCCCTGGTATCCATGGGGGACTGGTTCTAGGACCACCACATATACCAAAATTTATGAGTGCTTAAGACACTTGTTTAAAATGGTGTAATATTTACATATAACCTACACATATTCTGTGTATTTTAAATCATATCTAGATTATAATATGTGATAGAAAGTAAATGATATGTAAATAGTTGTCATATTGTATTATACATGTTCAGTATAGATACAATTTTTTTTTATATTGGGTATTAAAACTTAGAACACTTTACCACCAAGTTCCATCTCCAGCCCTTCTTATTTTTAATTTTGAGACAGGGTCTTGGTAAGTTCAAGGACAGCGACCCTGATTAGGAACAGAAAGCCATCAAAGAAGACATAGTAGGAATAGGAGGAAAATTAGGATTGTGCAGGAAATATTCTGCAAATAATAGAGTTTTAATAAAGAATGGATGGAGTACCTACAGAGCATGTGCAAGACCCCTGGTTTGACCTTCACTGTATAGAAAGAAAACAAAGAATGAAAGGACTACAGTGAGATAGGTCTCAAAGAGAGGAAGAAGGAACAGGTCAGTAGGCTGCAGACAATCTTTGAGAAGCTTGGTTGTTCAGAAAGTGAATTAGAAAAGGCTGAAAATAAATGTTAGTTGGCTGAGTGGAATTAAGAGGATGAAGGAAACTTTTCATGAATTTGTTAGTGACATGAAGGTAAATAATGAATTATGCTAGAAGAAAATCAACATTCAGAATTTGTGCTCAGATTAAAGTTTTTCCAGTTGATTTTCTTAATGATATGTTAACATTCCATCCTTTTGTTTTATATCATATTCTTTAGGTTGTGCTTCATAGGCCACTTCTTGTCTTCAGTTTTCCAAACAGGTGTTTCCATAGATATATGCATTTTCAGAGCAGAGTAATGGGCATGCCCTCCAGAGTCCTCCGATTTTGCTTTGATCCAGGATTAAATTTGAGGTAATGATTATTTACATCTATTGTTTACAGGAGTCTTGGTGAACAGCATAGATAGTGCAGCGTCTAACTGCACTTTTGTCAGAAAGTATGAACTAGGATACTTTTCTTCAGATGAGTTCTTGCAGTGACTTCTTAGCCCTTCACACTATAATAAGGGAGTTGGTGGGGATGTAAGAAGGGAAAAGAAATTGGGACATTGCAGAGGCCCCTCCTACCCAAACCCTCTTGAATCTTGTTTGATCTTTTGTCAGATAAGACATTAGATAAGACATTATCTGTGTATAAAGAAAGAGCCCCATAGCTATGTCTTTTCTCCAGGCTGACAGCTTCTTGAGAGTATAAACCATGTGTTCTTTGTCCTGAGTCTAGCACAGTGTCTGGCAACAAATATCTGTTCAAACAAATTCATAGTCAGCCATTTACTTGCTTACCACTATTATTTTAGAGATAGATACCTTTCTGTTACTAATATGGGATATGATAAAATTCTATTAGTGTCACAAGTCTTGAATACTGATCTAATGTTATTCTAAAATATTAGACATGAAAGAGACCTTAGAAATCATTAACATAGGATGGCTTCATTTTGTGAATGGGAAAACTGTAGCCTAGAGTTGTTAAATACTTTTCAAAGCTACTTAGTGGCAAACTAGTGCCAGGAGAATCCAGGTCCTCCTGACTCTTTTTGTTACTAAATACCTCTAAGCCATTAAGAAGTCTCCTTTTGCTGGGTGTGGTGGTGCAGGTCTGTAATCCCAGTGACTCAGAAGGTTGAGGCAGGAGAAGTATGCACTCAAGCCAGCCTGGACAATTTAGCAAGATCCTGACTTTTTTTTTTTTTTTTAAGTTGTTGATAGAACTTTTATTTTTATTTATTTATATGTGGTGCTGAGCAAGTGCTCTACCACTGAGCTACAACCCCAACCCCAAGATCCTGTCTTAAAATAAAAATTACAAAGGGCTGGGAATGTAATGCTTAGTGCTCAGTGGTAAAGCACCCTTAGGTTCAAACCCCTAGTACCAAAAAAAACAAAACAAAAAGGAGATTAAAGAAAGAATGAGGAGGAGGAGCCTGCTTCTGCCTTAATGTTATACTTCTTCTTTTCATTACTTCTCTTTCATCACATGCTTTTTTTCTCCTTACTTGGACATGAGATCAACATTCCAATCAGAGAACCTGGAACTTTTGAGAAAAACAAAGAGTTGTTGTGTTATGGGCCATCATGAAGGAGGTAGAGGCATCGGAACTTTATTTTTCTGAAGAGGTATTATGTTTATTGACTTTGACTGTGAGAGCCTCACCCAGATACAGGCATCTTTTCTGCTCAGTGGATGCACTAGAAATTCAGGAGACCTGAGCTCTTGTCTTGCCTCTGTCCTTCAGAAAGGTACTTTTCCTCTCTGGGCCTCATTTTCCCCATTTGTAAAAATGTAGAACTTGGACTTTGTGAGTTCTAAAATGCTTTTGGCCACAAAATCCTATGATTCTACCTTGCTAATTAAAAGGATTTAAAATTTTTTTTTTCCACCTTTAAAATACAAGCCACACCTAAACCCCATGGAATTTGATCATCCTTACCTTTTTGTGTGAATGTTGACAGGCCTTTTTGGCTCTGCTTGGTATAACTGGAATGATTTAGTTTTCATTTCAGTGGTTTCAATGACTATTTTCCATTTGTCATTCCACCGAACAAGTAATTGGCACAATGGCTAAAGGTGATCTATGACTCAGTTCCTTTGGGTCCCTTTTCAAGTGTTACTTTGAAATGTCTGGACCTCCTCTCCACTGTCACTCACTCATCCAGAGTTGCATGGTAACCACGGATCCAATCTTCTTTTGCTTTGTGTGAAACTGAGAGAGATCATAGGATCTCTTCATGATCAGGGATTCAGGGAGATGGCTGGAAGGTAGAACATGTTCTGAGTAGAGGGAGGGAAAGCTGCCAGGTTGTTAACTCTGCTATGGTAGATGACTAGGAGTTGCAACCTGACTCTTCTCTCCATGGTGGGGTTACTTACTGGCTTTGTACTGCCTCAGCAAAGTCCCTATACATATCCTGGCAGCCTGTCCTTTGCCTTATTCTGTTTTATGTGATTATACACCCAGGAATGGAAAACCAAGAGATCAGCTTTCTGGCTGCTATTGAAAGAATGCCTGTTTGTCGGAGGCAGAGACGTGCCTTATCTTGAAAATTACCCTGATGCAAAAGCTGCAGAACACATCATTATTTGTTACCTGGACTTAAAGAACGAAGGTCTAGTGTCACATTACTTGACCTTCAACAGGCCCTTCTCTCTTGGATTGACTGTTTCACACTATCAGTCTGTCACTCAGTAGCATTTCTGAAGCACTTGCCTTAAGCATGAAGGGAAGGTCAAAAAGAAAGAGAAACCGTGATCTCTGGCCTTGAGGACTAAAAATTGCTGTGAAAGAATTAAGAATGTATAGAAACACTAATTGCTATATAAACAAGTGTAAATTAACACATGCAGAGTATTTCCAACATGGATAGCTGTCAACTGACTCCACCCTGAGTGGAGTCAAAAGACGATTTTTTGGAAAAATAATCAATGCAAATTTAATTGAATACATGAGCATACTTAGAGAACCTAGGGACAATTGTTAAAAGATGAAATGATTAAAGAAAATTCCACTGTGTCATACTCTAGAAAAAAAAAGACGTTAAGAAAAGATCGCATGGTAAGCATGTAAAAAAGGCTTGGAGAGGGGCAGAAAGAGGCATTTAAATGGAAATCCGTAGAAATACACCTAACACCAATATAAGAAATCTGGGTCTGATAAAATTAGTGGCAGAGATCCATAAGAGGCTCTTGAACATGGAGGTGACATGTGAAATTGTCCGAGGAAGATTCATCTCCCTGCTGTGTGTGAACTAATATGGAAAAGTCAGTGGCAGAGTCCAGGTTAGAGGTGCAGCTGTGGAGATGGAGTGGAGATGGGCCTGTCAGCAGCACTCCTCCAAGGCTAGGCAATAGTAACAGTCAAGATTCACTGAGTGTTTACCATGTGCCAGTCAAAGGACTGAGAGCTTGTTATATGAATCAACAGGTTCAAACCTCAATAGAACAGTGTGAGAAGTTAAATCTTGCTCCAGATCATGCAGTTGTAAGGGAGGAACTGGCATTGAATACAGGTACTCTGGCTCCAAAGCCACTATGCTAGACTGCCTCCCTGAAGTCAAAGACCAAGGGAAACTACCTGAGTACAGGGGCTGAAGGCATGACCAATATGCCTAGATTCAGGCCCCTGGATTGCATCCTGTCTCTGGCATTTAGCATGTATTCTTGAATGATCCACTTAAAATTATATCCCTCCTTTTCCTCATTCATAATTATGGGGATTATAAATAATATTATATTATAACCCTTATAGGGTTGCTATAAGGTTTAAATGTGGTCTAGTGTGTATAGTGGTTGGCCAGTGCCTGACACACCGTGAGTGTTCACTAAATGCCAACTACCAATACACTCATTATTCTCATCCTGTCTTAGAACATCAAGCCCCGGCAGGCTAATACTGTAACTGCGAGACCATGGAGAAGGGGACGTTTGGGTTAAGATTATTTACCACCCCAAATTCTTCTGTTCTTGAGTTACAGAAGATTTGGGATGGGTAGAATTACAGTGAGGGAAAGATGAGAAGCTGGGGGTAGTTCCTAAGAGAAGAATGAAATAAAGAGCTTGAAGAAAAAATGTTAGAAGTGAAGGAACCTGAGACTTTGGTTAATGTAGAACCCCTTGGGTTGAGGGCAAGGAAGACTGGGACTGCCATTTTATTAATAATTTACATCTTGAGCATGAATTCAACTTCCCTTTTGGTTTCCTCTTTTTCATCCTCACTATTAATAGACTATGCACAGATTGAGAAGTAATCTATGTTGCAACACTTTCTTGGAACTGTATTACTTAAAATGGAGTCAGTAGAGACTTTGAAGGACTTTGCTTTAAAGAATACAAAAATACCAGTTGCATGATAAGTGGTTGTAATCATTCATAGGTCAGAGGGATGTTAATCCACTGACACTCTTCTCCTTAAGAGAGGTCTTCAAAAAGAGGTTTTTGTGCCTCATGTGAAATAACTACTTAGAAGCTGAGTCAAACAAAGATTCTTGTTTTCTAAATACCAAGTCTGGGCAGGCCTATGCTTTCAATACATCACAGGAGTCAACTAAGCTCTTTACTCCATGGGAGGGGCAAGTGGTTAAATTTTCACATGTTAATTTCCTAAATCATCCCACTTGGTGCCGTGGCTCAGTTACTTTTCTCAACTGACTGTGGACAGCATTAATAAGGATTAAGCTATATCCCACTGTGTGTAACTGGAGGTAATGCTCTTGTACTCTGCCCTTCTAATTCATTCTGTATTCTGGTGTGAATAAGTGATACTGAGAAAAGATAGTGCTAATCAAGTAACATTAGTATTCTGTTTCTGTTTGTTTACTAGAGGTTACTTTTTTTTTATTAGAAATTACTTTAAGAAAGCTGTGACCAAAGATAATATTGAACACATCTAGTTGCAGAAAATGAACATTTTTTGAAAAATGCCATTGCCACAGTATTACAGAATAAGGTTAAAAAGTTCATTCAAATGCATGAAAATTGGCAAGAATAATTATCCTGCTTATGCTAGCTTAAATTTTCAGACAATCAATATGCAGAAAATTTTTAAATTTTGTTTTAATATTTCTTAATGTATACTTCTTAGAAGTAATTTTCTTTTGAAAATAATTTTAAATGGAATTATTTTTGATAACTACTAATTAAAACATTTTTATTTAATATAATAAATATGCTAAGTAGTTACTTTTTATTGGTTCTTTTTAGTTATACATAGCTGTAGAATACATTTTGACATAATTATAAAAGCATGAAATTATAAAAACATGGACTGAATTGTTCAAATTCAGTTCCCAGTACCTCTTCTTCTCCTTCCCTCCTCCCACTCCTTGCTCCTTTCCCTCTGTTGTTCTTTCTGCCATTTACCCATAGTTATTGTTTAAATTAATTTCTTATGGAGGTTCACAATGGTGAGAATCACTGTGGTATATATGTACATAGAAAAGTTATGTCAGATTCATTCTACTGTCTTTTCTGTTTCTTTCTCCATCCCCCCCACCTCCCCTTTGTCTACTCCATTGAACTTCTGTCTCCCCACCCCTCTTTGTGGATTAACTTCTACATATCAGCGAAAACATCCCCCTTTGATTTACATTAGTGTTCTTTTTTTTTTTTAAATAACTTTGTTTTTGTATGTAGTGCTGAGGATTGAACCCAGTGCCTCACACGACCCCAGCCCCTACATTAGTGTTCTTATCATCATTTGCAAGTATTTATTGACAATGGTAGAGTATTTGTAAAGACCCCAATATCTGGTACATAATAGAAGCTCAAATATTGTTGCCTAAGAGCTAATGTTTGGACTACATATTTGACAACATGCAGCATTTAACTCTATGTCAGTAAAGCAAGACTCAACTATATCTACAGGGCAAAAGGACAAGAAGGAATGAATTAAGTGCAATATTGTTTGGACATTTTCTTTCTTCTGCTTCCTACTGTTAGGAATTCCCAGCTCTGGTTCAGTAGTCATGAAGTGATTGCTGTTACGCAGCAATGATTGGTGTCTGTGAGCTCATGATGAGTGGTTATTATAGAATTTAAAAGGGCAAGGCATATTTCATGGACCAGTCCTCAGCTACCTTCATCAAGCTGTCACCATAGAGACAGAAAACTTAAAGACTTCTTTACAATGATTTTGGAAGAGAAATGTCTATTTCTGGCTAAGTTTTGGCCTCTCTGGAATGGAGTTTATAAAGAAGTTCTTACTGTCTGCTATGTAGTAAGTAATTTAAGGAGAGAATATGGAGCAACCTTATGGGGTAAGATGATCAGCAATTAAAAAAAAAAAAAACCTACTTAAATAAGCATGATGCTAGATCCTACAGGTCATTTATGACCTGGATATAACTCAGGTATATAACTCAGGATATAACTCTAGAAGTTACTCATCTTCCTGCCCTATGACCTTCTTCTCTCTGGAGTATGATTGAGTAGGTTCTTTCTCTAACTATTCTCATAACCTGCAGGGCAAACACCACCTTGAGGTTGGATCTCCTATAAACAGTTAAGTCACAAACTCAGATATCAGTTACCAAAGATCATGTGGTTTAGGCAGCTGTTTTTAACTGATAATTCCTTCAGTTCTTATAGATAAATAAGACCAAGGACCTCTTTGTAGGTTTACATTTTTGCCTCTATAGCAATACCAATCATATAGCTTCTTCAGAGAATTTAATTTTGCTTTCTAGAAAAATTAGGAATTTAGTCTTTAAAATGGTCTATATTAGCATTAATTATGAAGCCAGGTAGGACCTATGAAAAAGTGCCGCAGTCTGGCTGGGCACAAAATAACCGAGCCACCACAAAAACTTGTAGATTCAAACAGCAAGTCTTTTTTTTTTTTTTTTTTTTTTATAGACTCTTGAAGATTTTATTTTTACCTAACAGGCTAAAAATTCTTATGACTTAAAATTTTATCTTACAGCAACACCATAAGTCTAATATCTCTTTTTTATATTATTTCTTTTTAATTATGCATGACATTAGAATTAATTTTGACATAATTATATAAGTATGAAATAGATTTTGTTGTAATTCAGTCTACCTCTCCTTCCCCTTCCTCTCCCCACCTCCTGCTCCTTTTATCATTTCCTTGTTTTTTTTGTATAGATTATCAAATATATACCTTGTGCAATATATTGTTTAATTTTATTTTTGTACTGCTCCATCAATAGAACTGTATCCTATATATTCTTTTTTTTTTTTTTTTTTTGGTCTAGGAATAGTTTTTTTTTTTTTTTTAATTAATTTTTATTGTAGGTTGTTCAAAACATTACATAGTTCTTGATATATCATATTTCACACTTTGATTCAAGTGGGATATGAACTCCCATTTTTACCCCATATACAGATTGCAGAATCACTTCAGTTGCACAACCATTGATTTACATATTGCCATCAATGGGTTATAGAAGACATCAAGGAGGAAATTAAAAAATTCTTAGAGATAAATGAAAACACAGACACAACATATCGGAATCTATGGGACACATTGAAAGCAGTTCTAAGAGGAAAATTTATTGCTTGGAGTTCATTCCTTAAAAAAAGAAAAAACCAACAAATAAATGATCTAATACTTCAACTCAAAATCCTAGAAAAAGAAGAGCAAAACAACAGCAAAAGAAGTAGAAGACAAGAAATAATTAAAATCAGAGCTGAAATTAATGAAATTGAAACGAAAGAAATAATTGAAAAAATTGACAAAACTAAAAGTTGGTTCTTTGAAAAAATAAATAAAATCGACAGACCCTTAGCCACGCTAACAAAGAGAAGAAGAGAGAGAACTCAAATTACCAGCATACGGGATGAAAAAGGCAAACAGCAAGTCTTTATTCCCGAACTCTCACCAACACTCTACTCTCACTTCCTGGGAACACACTGCCTCTACCAGGCTCTCGCGCCAGTTCTCTCAGAACCCCGCGAGAACTCAACGGGAACTCCAAAGAAGCGGGCGCCTGAGGCAGCAGGATATGCCCTAATCCCAGCAGGAGCCGCCCTATTCCCAGCAGGATCCACCCTAAACCCAGAGCCACCCTAATCCCTGAGCAGGGTCACCTTTCAAACCAAAATGCCATGCGTCATTTCTACTTGGCTATGGCTTTCAGCAGAAAAGTAGAATTTATTTCAGTCTGTTTTACCTCTTAGAACAATAATCCATAAGGAAAGTACTTCATTAAATTCTGCTGACATTTATAGCTTATAAAATGGGTGTGCTTGGTTCTTTTTAACCACATTAAACTTTTTTTCTGTGGATGATTCCAAAATTGCATTGCAATCTATCAAATTTTAAAATGTATACTTTTGTAAATCACATTTCACTTCAAGGAATTTCCTCCAGAAAAAATATTCCCTTAAATGAAAGTCCATGTTGACCTTGAAGCATTTGCCCTAATTCCTTCACTTGGCTGGAAGACTATTATTAAAGATATTGGCAGATTCTCTTCTGTAAAATTCAGCATCACAAAAAATAATATTTGAGGGTTCTACAATGAAACAGGTGTGTCTTTGTATGATTATTCCAAAGTGAAGCCCACCAGGGGACTAGGCTAGTGTGAGTACACACAGCTAACATTGAGGAGTGTCTCAATTATGAAAGCAGACACCAAAACAAAGGAATTTGGGGAAAACAGAAACAATACAGGAAGATAAATCATTTCCATGATAAATGAATAACAATGGGATGCTATAATGAAAAAGAATAACCAGGACAGGTACAGTGGTGCACACCTGTAATCCCAGTGACTTGGGATGCTGAGACAGGAGGATTGCAAGTTTGAGGCCAGCCTCAGCAACTTATTTAGGCCCTAAGCAACTTTACAAGGCCCTGTTTCAAAATAAAGAACAAGGACTGGGGGTGTGGTTCAATGGTAAAGCACTTCTGGGTTCAATCTCCAGTACCAGGAAAAAAAAAAAGAATAGACAAATACTATATGATTCCACTTATTTGCGGTACTTAGAGTAATCAAAGCCATAGCAACAGACAGTAGCGTGGTGGTTGCCAAGAGCTGGGCAGTGAAGGGGATGGGGATATTATTTCACTGGATATAAAGTTTTAGTTTTGCAAAATAAAGAGTTCCGGAGATGACTGCACAACAATATTAATGTATTCAATACCAATGAGCTGTAGATTTAAAATTGGTTCAGATAGTAAATTTATGTGTACTTTACCTTTTTAAAAATACTTTTTTAAAAGAGGAATAGCCGGTGAATAAAAGGAGCTTTTGGAAAATAAAAAATATGATTACTGAAATAAGAAATTCATAGAAGGTTAGGAGATGAAGACAAGGAAATTTCCCAGAAAGTATAAGATGATATATAGGGGTTAGAGTTGTAACTCAGTGGTAGAGCGCTTGCCTTGTATGTGTGAGGCACTGGGTTTGATTCCCAGCACCACATAGAATTAAGCAAATAAAATAAAGGTCCATCAACAACTAAAAAATATATTTTTTAAAAAAGATGATGTATAGATGTAAAATAGAGGACAAAGTTAGATTAATTAATCCAGGAATCCCAGTATTTCCTGGAAGATGGAGGGAGGAGGGCAGATGGAGAATGCACTGGGAAGAAGAAATAGAGTATATTGGGCTGGGGATGTGGCTCAAGTGGTAGCACGCTCGCCTGGCATGCGTGTGGCCTGGGTTCGATTCTCAGCACCACGTACAAACAAAGATGTTGTGTCCGCCAAAAAACTAAAAAAAAAATAAATAAATATCAAAAAAAAAAAAATTCTCTCTCTCTCTCCTCTCTCACTCTCTCTTAAAAAAAAAAAAATTAAAAAAAAAAAAAAAAGAAATAGAGTATATTGGTCTCTGATATAATCTGATCAGAGTCCCAGGAGCAAACCTAATTCACGCAATGTGGTTTGGATAAAGATATTTTTGTGAAGGTACTCCCTACAGAGCAATAAGCAATAAGTAAGGACTAAGGAACAAGCAAGAGTCATGGAGTTTCCAGAGACCAGCAATAACAGGAAGCTATTGCACTCCCAGGGCGGAAAGGGCAGGAGAGGTAGTATAAATGGACTCCAGGAAGAACCCAAGCCAAGGAGGAAAGATCTCCTAGTGAAAGATAGTCTAATACCCAGAGAGATGGCCCTGCAAGAGGGATAAAGAGGGGGCTGGGAATGTGGCTCAAGCGGTAGCGCACTTGTCTGGCATGCATGCGGCTCGGGGTTCGATCCTCAGCACCACATACAAACAAAGATGTTGTGTCTGCCGATAACTAAAAAATAAATATTAAAATTCTCTCTCTCTCTTTAAAAAAAAAAAGAGGGATAAAGAGGGACAAATGGCCCTACTAACCAAAAATTAGCTGGAAAGGTAGGGTGATGCACTCTGTAGTCCACAGGGACTACATTCTCAGGCCAGGGCAGGGCAGGGTCAGCATGTGACAGGCAATAAATTATCAAAGAATAATACAGTGTCACTTTCCCATCTGAAAAACATCTGGTGTCCATCCTAGGGAGTTAAAACAAAACAAACCAAGGCTAATATAATGCACAATGAAATGTCAGAAAACCATTAACAAAAGATCCTAAAAGCTTCCAGAAGAGATCATATATAAGGAATCAGAAATGTGAATGGCATTGGATTGGTCAATAACAACACTGGATGCTGAGTGACAATGGAGCAACGACTTTGAATTTCTAAGGAAACATTATTTTTGAGCCAAATCATCAGTCAAGTATACACATAGTGGGATAGGAAAAAGACTTTTGCAAACATTTACTGTCTCAAAAAATTTACCTTCCACACACCCTTGCTTGGGTAGCAATTACAAAACTAAGGAGTAACCAAGCAAATAAAAAAAGGAAAGTGATATATACAATCAATCAACAAATATATAAAAAATGTTTATCATCACTAGCAATTAGAGAAATGCAAATCAAAACTAAGATTTCATCTCACTCTTGTCAGAATGGCAGCTATTATGAATACAAACAACAATAAGTATTGGTGAGAATGTGGGAAAGAAAACACTCATACACTGCTGGTGGGACTGCAAATTGGTGCAGCCAATATGGAAAGCAGGATGGAGATTTCTTGGAGAACTGGGAATGGAACCATCATTTGACCCAGCTATCCCTCTCCTCAGTCTATACCCAAAGGACTTAAAAATAGCATACCACAGGGACACAGCCACATCAGTGTTTACAGCAGCACAATTCACAATAGCTAAACTGTGGAACCAACCTAGATGCCCTTCAGTAGATAAATGGATAAAAAAAGTGGCATATATACACAATCGAATATTACTCAGCAATAAAGGAGAATAAAATCATGACATTTGCAGGTAAATGAATGGAGTTGGAGAAGATAATACTAAGTGAAGTTAGCCAATCCCAAAAAAACAAATGCTGAATGGTTTCTCTGATATAAGAAGGCTGACTCATAGTGGGGTAGGGAGCAGGATCATGGGAGGGACAGATGAACTCTAGATAGGGCAGAGAGGTTGGAGAGGAAAGGAAGAGGTATGGGGTTAGAAATTATGATGGAATGTGAAGGACATTATTATCCAAAGTACATGTATGAAGACACAAATTGATGTGAATATACTTTGTATACAATCAGAGATATGAAAAACTGTGCTCTATATGTGTAAGAAGAATTGTAATGCATTCCAATTCTTCTCAAATAAATAAAAATAATAATAATAAAAAGGAAGGCCCTGGGTTGAGGGAACATGGAGTACATGCACAGTCAAGATGTGAAGGAAAATCCCAGGTTGGGAGCTGTGTAGAAGACCCAGAACTACCTAGTTACCTGGTTCAGACAGAGCAGGAGGAAAGAAGTCTCCATTAATATTCCTTTGAAGGTGGTGGTGGGGGGAACACACACAAAAAAACAAGTCATTCATCATTTTCAGAGAGGTTTAACAATTCTTTTGGGGGTTTGAGAATGGCAATGAAAGTAAAGCAAATAATTTACTTTTTAAAAATCAGCCTTCTAGGAGCTGGGGTTGTGGCTCTGGCAGACCACTTGCCTAGCATGTGTGAGGCACTGGGTTAGATTCTCAGCACTGCATATAAATAGATAAAATAAAGGTCCATTGACAAGTAAAAAAATATTTTTTAAAAAAATCAGCCTTCTATGGATGGGCTGGGGCTGTAGCTCAGAGGCAGAGCTGCTTGCCTAGCATATGTAGGGCACTGGGTTTGATCCTCAGCACCACATAAAAATAAGTAAATAAAATAAAGGCATGCTGTCCATTTACAATTACAAAAAAAAAAAGACTAAAAAATAGATAAATAAAAATAAAAATAAGCCTTTAAAATCCAGTGGAGCACACCTGGAATCCCAGTGATTCTAGAGGCTGAGAAGGAGGATTTCTTATAAATGGGGTATAGCTCAGCAAGACTAAACAATTTAGCAAGGCCCTAAGCAACTTATCAAGATCCTATCTCAAAATTAAAAATAAAAAGGGTTGGGGATGTAGCTTGGTGGTTAAACGCCCCTGGGTTCAATCCCCAGTAAAAAAAAAAAAAAAACAAAAAAAACAAAAACGAACAAACAACAACAAGAACAACAAATCAGCCTTCTAATAGTACTTGATTTTTAAGCTGTGTACATATAGCCTTTCCCCGACTTTGGTGCTGGGGATTGAACTCAGGGTCTCATGCATGCTAGGGAAGTCCTCTAACACTGAGCTATGCCCCCCGCCCACATATAGCTTTTATATAATATTTAAATGTAAAATGTTTACACAAGAATGAAAACATATTAAGTGTAAAAATATTAAACCACTGTGATAACAAAAGTGAAAATAACCTAAATATCCAACAGTAGGAGATTGTTTAAATTATAATACTGCCAAATGATAGAATACCATACCATGTGCGCCACCCCCCTGCCAACTATCCTCCTGTACTGGGGATTGAATATGTGGGTGCTCTACCACTGAGCTACATCCTCAACCCTTTTTATTTTATTTTGAGACAGGATCTAAGTAAGTTACTGTTGCTGGCCTTGAAATGCAAAAATGATGAAGTCAGAAAGGATATACACACACACCACACACACACACATATATCACTTTAGTAAAGACATGACATTTTTCAAGGAATAATTATGGACCTTAGTAGGTAAGAGAATGAGGACAAAGAAAGAAAAGTCAGGTCCAAGTCTGGCTTACTTTTTTGACAATAATATCTAGAGAAGAGAGATTGGAGACTGATGCTGTGTTATGATAAAAGGGAAAAAAACCCTTGGAGACATAGATTAAGATTTTTTAAATTATGTTTACTGATTTATGCAAAGAAATTCCACTTCATGCTTATCCCATAGATTTCATAAATATTAGGTTGCTTTACTTTTCTATTTTTTTTATCAGTTGTTTCAACAGTATGCTGATACAGGCAATGAGTGGGCCCAGATCTATTCAAAATAAACCATAGTACTTTAAATAAAATCTGAAACCCTTACCAGTGTCTAAAAGTCTCCGCATCATGTAGCCTCTACCTCTTCAGTCTCATCTCTGAACTACTCTCACTTTTGCTGACACTGGCCTTCCTTTGGCACGTTAAGCACATACTGTTTTCCTTTCTTGGGCTCTAACATAGCTTTTCTGTTTGGAATGTTCTTTCCATGATGGCTTATTCTTTCAGGTCTAATCTAAAATATCACCTCTTCAGAAAGGACTTCCTACCTACCTTAGCTAAATCTCTGTTGTTCTCTTTCATGGTACTGTATATTTTTTTTTTATAGAACTTTGCAGTTGTTAATTCATTCACATATGTGGTTATGTACACGTTCATGCACGTGTGTTTTTCCTTGCTCATCACCTCCAGCAGATTAAGTTCACCAGGACAAGGAGCTTATGGGTTTGTTCATCACTCTAGAGCCATCACAGTGCTCTGCACATAGAAGTTCATCAATGAGTTGTTGAATGAGCAAACAAGCTTGACACTGAGAATGAACCAAAGATGCTGAACAAATAATTGTGTTATGATGACCACAACTTTTAGACCCCAGTAAGGGTTTCAGATTTTATTCAAAGTACAATGGTTTATTTTGAATAGATCTGGGCCTACTCATTGCCTATATTAGCATATTGTCTCATTCAAATAAAACAACTGATACCAAAAACAGAAAAGTAAAGCAACCTAATATTTACTGAAATCTATGGGATGAGCATGAAGTGGAATTTCTTTACATCAGTCAAAAAACACGATTTAAGAAATCTTAATCTACGTCTCCATAGTGGTCATGGTGTTACTGTAAACTTAATTTTAGTGGAGAACAAGACAATCTAGTCTTCCATGATCTAAAAATGTATTAAATCAGGTGAGAAGAGTGAAGTGTTCCAGGCAGAGGAAGTAGAAGTTTAAAAGCCTCAGGATTGGAGTATGGGATATTTGGAGAAATGAAAGAATAGCAACATAGCTAGAGCCTTGAGAGGAAGAGGCAGAGGTGAGTGGGAAGTTATGGTAAGTCTCAGGCTATGGACTTTGTTTTAAAGGAAATGAAAAGGTTTAGGCAGTGAGTAAAGTTATTAGGTTAACGGGTGGGTTTCTTTTTTAAAAAATATTTTATTAGTTGTTGATGGACCTTTATTTATTTATAATGTGGTGCTGAGAATCTAATCCAGTGCTTCACACATGCTAGGAAAACGCTCCACCCAGGGCCTTTACATATGTTAGGCAAGTGTCCTATTATTCCCCACCCCAAGTTTGTGTTTTTAAATAAACAGAATAATATGTGGGGTATGGGTTATAGGTGGGGAATGGGATGCTTAGTGAAGTAGGGTAAGGTATATTGTAGCGATGATCTAGGAAAACTGGGTAGGTGAATGAATATATGAGAAGAGAGAGGTTCAGATAGAGGGGAGAGTTAGATCTGGAGAATAGTGTTAGATTCTAGGAAGTTGTATGATTAAGATACAGCAACTCACTGGCCTTACCATAAGGGTAGAGTGTAGGGTAGCGAAGATCTTCGAAAACTGGGTAGGTGAATGAATGTAAGAGTACAGGCCAGAGAAGAGAGAGGTCTAGATAGAGGGGACAGTTAGGTCTGGAGAATAGTGTTAGATTCTAGGAAGTCATATGATTAAGATACAGCAACTCACTGGCCTTACCATAAGAAACAGCAAGAGTCAAGATGACTTCCAGGGTGTTGATTTAGACCATAGAGTAGAAGGTTGTACCAGCACCAAGATAAAGAAAAACTGCACTGCAAGGGGAGCCAGCGGGAGGTGGATGAGTGGTGAGGATGATGATAAGGCTTGTGGTACATGCGAAATATATAAGAGAAGATACCAAGCAGACAGTTAATAGATGGCAGTGTGAGGGTCAGTGGAATTCTGGGCACAAATACAGTTATCAGTCTAGGGAATGAGTAAAGTGAGATGTGTATGTAGGATCCTAAGCTACCTCACTATTTCAAGATCAGTGAGAATGAGTCAGCAAGAGTGAGCTGGAGAGGTAAAGGGAATATGGGGAATGTGTGTGGGGCTACAGAAGGTCTTAATGACATGGTTTAAGATGAAAGTCTGAGTAAACTAGCAGTTAGATTTTAAGAAGAGTATCACTAAGCAATGTAAGTTCTGTTAACTCACCTGTTTTACTGGATATCATATATCAAAATTTCTAGGGAGAAAAAACACCTCTCCAAATCCTACCTTAAAAATGACTATCTAGGCCTAGTATTGTGGCTCAGTGGTAGAGCGCTTGCCTAGTACCCATGAGGCACTGGGTTAGATCCCCAGCACCCTGCCCCCCCCCACAAAAAATACTAAATAAAGGTATTGTGTTCATCTACAACTAAAAAAATTTTTTTAAAAAAGGGCTATTTTCATGTATTTTATCATCTAGTATTTTATATGCATAAACATTTTTGCATTGTTGCAACTACAATGGATACATAATTTTGATTTTTTTCCACTTTAAGTGAAAGGAATTTATGGCTTTATAATGATCATTTTAGTGACTGTATAATGTTCCATTCAATCACATTTTAGAGATCTTTATGAAAGGATATGTCTGATTCTATTAAAACTATAGGAAAATAAACTTTTGTCATATAAAATTCTTCCCTACAGCATGATCATTGTAAAGAGTTAAGTAAATACAGGAGCAAAATATTATTATTATTATTATTATTATTATTATTATCATTTCAGTTCTGGGGATTAAACCAAGGGGCCCAAAAGTGCTAGGCAAGAACTCTACTTCTGAGCTACACTCCCAGCCCCTCTTCTGAATTTTAAATACACACAAACCAATTTCTGTATGTTGCCTTTTGCCTACAACTTCATACAGTTACATTTCAACCTTGAAAAGATAATGGAAAATTTGAATTATATCCTAAGATGAGCAAGGTTAAACTAGAGGAAGACATGTTTATTTCATTGATCCTTGAAATACAAGGACTTTCTTCATAAACTAGTAACAAAGATCAATATGTCACCTTGATGCACACTGTTTGCTTTGACTCTTTCACAACAGATAATGCAGTCAAGGGCAAAAGTAAATGATGCGTTTATTCATTGCTATTAAACCTTAAAAACAAACTAAATTGTTCCAAGATATCCAAATTTCCAAGCAAATTCCTAAATTTTATTTATATTTTTATTTTTTAGCCTTCTTTACTGATTTCATGCTTTCAAAGCTTTTACATCCTCACAAATATCCTTTAGTACAAATTGGCTGAAATGATTAATACTTGCTTCAGCTGAAGTGTTCCTGCTTATTTGTTTAAAGATAACCCCTAAACTGATGAATGAACTGAACTGTCACATGATAAGAAAAAGGCACTTAGGATTTGAGTTTCTGTGGGAAAGGGTGAACCGATTCCACCAGATCTCATGACTGAGTCAAGGACAGTTTTACTCTTTGATCTAATAAACTTCTCTTTTAGAAACCAGTTATTTAGCTCAGAGAAGCTAAAAGCCTCTTCTTGCCACCAACAGTCTCTAGTTTGGTGATATTCAGAGTAAATGAACAGAGAGCCTAGGATACTAGAGCTGCTTGATTCCTTTTGGCTTAACTCAATTACATAAGTATAAAGCTCCTACTTTGTGCAAGACAAAGTACCATGTACAGTATCTATAACATTCTTACTTAAAGACATGTCTCTTCTCCTTCTCATTAAGATCAGACTTAGTACTGTATATGGGTCTTGTTGGCAGTTTCCTGTGTTCCTCTTTAGTGAGCAACTATTTTGGTCTTCACTCCAGGTTGTTGAGAATATGTAGTAATGCCAGGTCTATCCAGAGTACCAGCCAACTTAAGGCAGGTTCCTGGGCTATGGACTGGGTTTCTTTTTGTGTTGCAGGGAGAGAGGAGGAGAAAGGGGAATGGATGGTAAGGAGAATTATGAGCCTCTGAATCATTTGAGATCCTAGAAATGTTGACTAGCTTTTATACACCATGTTCTCATTGAACGCTTGGTTAATTATCAGAAGTGTATGAAGGAGACTATATCATTCAACTGCATTTTACAGATAAGGAAACTGGCTGGTGACCACGGTCAGAGTAAATGCTGGATCTGGGATCCAAATCTCTTCTCTAGGTCTTCAAAGGCTTTCTGCTACAGTGTATAGGGACCCAGTTGGTGTATAGGTCTATAGCCAATCATACAGTACCTATCACCTCCACATTTTTACAGGACAAAATTTATCTAGAATGTCGATCTAATAAAGAAGCAAAGAGAAAAGAAGTCATGAACATGCCTGTGAAGGGTGTGGGTCTACCTTTTTCCTTTTTTGTCTTGATGAGGAGCCCCTTAGGTCATTTTAGAACAGGTTTCAATGCCTACCATCTGGATTCTGTACCCATATCACAAAGACTTGTTTCCTTCACTCAACTAAAATATGAATGGCTGTCCTAGTTCTGTCTCAAATAATAGTTGTGAAGGTCAAATAAGGCACTAAACTGTAGCAGACATCCTTCCAAGATATTGGGAAATATGAAGTAGCTACTTAAATTCCTGATTACTTGAGTTACTTGAGGAAGCAATAGTATTTGGTAACTGAACTTAATTGATACTATCTAAAAACACATTCTAACCAGCAAATTTAATCCAAGATTTGGCCCTTTGAAGAGTTTTTAGAAGACAAGGAAAAAAAAAAAAAGAGTAGGGTATAAAATGCCAGTAAGAAAATTAAATTTCTTACTCTTTTGAGCCCTACCCCATAGATGAAATAAGGACAGAACAAAAAGATTTAGAAAAAAAGCCAGAGAGAGACACGCGTACGTGTTAATACACAGTACATAGTACTGTGGTAAGGAAATAAGTTTTGGGGTAAAGGCTTCAGACTGTCCCTGGGGACCGCTCCGGTTCTGGGCAGTCCCTTTGGCAATACTCCAGAGTCTTGAGTCCCAGGGCTCCCCCCAGCGGTAAGGGAGAGACGCGTATGATGAGGCGCGCACTTACGCGTACATTCACAAGTACACACACACACACACACACGCACGCACGCACACACACGTACGCACATAGGAGGCCTGCGTCCTCCGCTCCCACTAGCCCCGGGGGGCGGGTCTCTTTCTCTTTAAAGAGCAGACCGTCTTTGCACAAACCCAGGCTCTCTAAGGCCCCGGGGGCCCGGGACCAGAGCCGCTCGCAGCCAATGGGCGCGGTGGAGCGGCTCGAGCGCGGCTGACGCTGCACCAATGGGCGCCCGCGGGGGGCGGGGGCAGCAGAGGAGACACTATTGTTGATGAGGAGCAGCGACGGCGGCGGCGGCTGCACCACCTCGTTACTGCCGGCCGCGGCCCAGTCTCCCCCCCGCGCCCCGGAGTCCGGCTTCGTCACTTGGTCGCGGGGACCTTCCCTCTGGCCCCAAGAATCCTCCCCCTGCAACCCAACAAGAGAAAACCCCCCTCGTCTAGCCCAGTCACCGGGGAGGGGGGACCATGTCCCAGCGGGTGAGGCGCAATGGGTCCCCCACGCCGGCGGGTGCCCTCGGGAGTGGTGCAGTCGCCACGGCCGGGGGACCTGGGAGCCGCCTGCAACCCATGAGGGCGACGGTTCCATTCCAACTGAAGCAGCAGCAGCAACATGGCAGCCCCACGCGGAGCATCGGCGGCGGCGGCGGCGGCGGCAACAACAACGGCGGCTGCTGCGGTGGCGCCTCAGGCTCCTCAGGCGGCGGCGGCGGCGGCGGCGGGGGCCCGCGCACCGCCTCCCGCAGCACGAGCCCCACGCGCGGCAGCGGGAGCGCGGCCGCGCGCACCAGCCCCACGGTGGCCACGCAGACGGGCGCGTCCGCGACGTCCACGCGGGGCACCAGTCCCACGCGCGGCGCCGCGCCTGGGGCTCGTGGAAGCCCCCCAAGACCGCAGCCCCCGCCGCCGCCTCCGCTGCTGGGTACCGTGTCGTCGCCTAGCTCGTCGCCCACCCACCTGTGGACGGGCGAGGTGAGCGCGGCTCCACCCCCAACCCGCGTCCGGCACCGGAGGAGGTCCCCGGAGCAGAGCCGCCCCTCCCCGGAGAAGAGGAGCCCGAGCGCCCCGGTTTGCAAAGCGGGTACGTATCGGAGCCTGGAGGCGAAGGCAGGAAAGGGTTCAGGGGCTCCGCGCCTGGACTGCGGTGCTACAGCGGAGCCCGGGGCGGGGGCGGGGTGGGTGACCCCACTCCGGGAGTTCGGTCTCGCCTTTGCCGGGTGCGGGGTGCCCAAGCCGCCGCCCTTACCAGCCTCATTCATCCCTCCTCCGGTCCAGCGCGGGTCCCGGGCGGTGGAGGTGGCAGCTGCTAACCTTGTATGTGTTAATGATAAACCTGGGTTTCTCTTTTCCGCTGGTTACTGCTTATCCTCCCTTGAGGGTGAGGCTAGAAATGGTTTGTCACTTTGTTTAATGACGTGATTAACGCTAGCATAGAGAATGTATGCTGCTAAGTATTTCTGTTGAACAAAACAGTTTCAGATCAGGAAATTGCAGTCATTTGAACAATGGTCGATGGATCACTGAAGAGCCGTGAGGCTGGAAGCGTTTTTTGCATTTCGTAACACTTGATAAATGGATAGCAAGAAGTGACAAGCAGGATTCTTTTGGAAGGCTTATGGATTTTGTCTTGAGGATCTGGGTGTATTTCTGATACGTTGATTTTGCGTTTTGGATTTACAAAACAAAATTCATCGTTTCTCTCCCTTCTGTTATTGTTTGGTGGACCTAAAATTTGTTGTTCTTACATATCTGACAGCTTTCTTGGGAAATGTCCTGAGTGAAGCTGTTCGTTTCCAAGTAGTCATTCAAAAAGAGTAGTTCAAGAGAAAAGCAAAGTGTGGAAAGTGGAAAGGAATAAAATCATTGGCTGCCTTTCCATCAGAACCTAGTGAAAAAAGACACGGTGGTTTTTAGTTATGCAGTAATACATGTGCCAACATATACCTTTGTCTTTATCTGTTTGGGGGAATTTCTGTAGAATCTTATAGGAAGAATGTTTGGGAATTTCAGGAGACTTAGTACAGTACTTTCTAACCAAGTGTCAGATGAAGTGGTTTCAGAAGTGGAAAGAGTAGGATGAATCTGTTTTATAAAAGGTTTTAGATAATAGTTTTTGGGGAGAATTGCTCTAGAAAATGATCAACAATAGAAACAGCCCTTTTTAAACCTTTTGAGAATGCAAATTGCTTTTACAAAACTTTGATTGTTGAATGAGAGTACTAGGATTTTCTGCCTCTCCCTTCTTATTGAACTCCTACTGAGTGATTTTCATACAGATTCTCATTTTATCCTTCACCATAGCCTTTGGATAGGTTAAGTAACAAGTGGCAGAGTTGGTATTTGAACTCTGGTTGGTTGTATTTCAAAGACCAAGTCTTCAGATTTTATTAAGGAAGTAGTTTCATGAAACCTGAGGAAATATATGGCACACTGAATTACATATACTTAGTTTTGTGGCAGTTCTTATCTGGTGAACAGGATTGCTTCAGTTTGCCTTTGGCCTTCTGGAGCCAGAATAGCGCATCAGGTGGAAGGGAAAGGGCTACTTAAGGAGGCAATAAGGTGGAGAAAGGACCTGGAGCCCCCAGTCTGGTAACAGAATCTGGATATCCTGTCAGCTATTTGATACTCAAAGCAGAGAAGCAGCCTTAGGAGATGTGGGTTAAATTCAATATTGGTGAAGGTGGAGGAAGGTGCTTCTTTTTATCTGGTTTCTGGGAGGCTGTTTCCTGGGATCTCAGGCTCCTAGTGTGTCCATTCCATTTTGCATGTTTTCCAAAGCTTCATTCCCCCAGATGTGTCATTCTATAGAATATTTATGATGTAAAATTAATTATCATGATTAACCCTCCCCCCATGAAAACGTACTCTCCTGGTGTGGCACTCTAAACCAAGTGTAAGGGATATTGCTTGTTATTAAGTCTTACTCAAATGTGAATGTCTGATAGTTTCTTTCCTGGAATGTATTTTTGTTTCACCCTAAGGATCATCTGTGCGGAGTGGGAAACATTTTTCCAGATTTTAATTCTTAGCACATGCTATGATTAAATAATTTGCTGTTTTGTATGACTAACTCTGGAAGAGTCTTTAGTAACTGGAGTCTTTTTGATTAAAGGGCAGTTATCAATTTGCAAGCTGAATGGAATGTGAAAGTCCTTACTTTAGAAGGAAAGGGTCTATTTCATATAGTTCTTTAAACCTCATGTGACTCAACTTCCAGTCAACCTGCTGGCTTCTAGGTGTCTTATTAGATGAGCTGGATGTCATAATTTTTGTTAGGGCTCCCTGAGTCCCTAAGTTGAAGGTCTTACTATGTGTATGTACCTTGTTGCCTCATTCTTCTGGGGTTTGAGCTAATCATTCTCTAATCTAGAACTTCCTTCTCTTTGCTATGATAAGGTAATCTAAGCATCCACCCCTGACATATATTTTAAACATTCCATTGTCAGTGCTTGACTTCTCCATTGCAAAGTGGTTTGTCATTAGGAACCCAGATATGCTTAGTGAAGGTAACTAGGCAGCAGCGTTAACTGTGGTTTGTTTTATGCCTTCCCTTCTTTTGCCTGACTTAGTCTTATTCAAATTTCAAATTCATATTTTTAAAATAAAGAGGTGGCATAACAGGAGAGTAGGCTTTAGGTGAACAGTCTGGGTTTAATACTGTGTTCTATCACTTACAAGTCAAGTGATATAGGGAAGTTAAGAACTTTGTAACCCTAAACATTCTTAACTGTAAAATTGGTGATGATATCTATTTCACATGATGCTAGGGATAAATGAAAGAAAAACAGCATAGTAGCTCAGAAGTTTTTGTGTATCATATTTGTTTTGCTTTTATTTTTAGTGGCTGTAACAAATTGCCAATATAGCCTCAGTTTTCATAGTTGTATGAATTTTTTTTTTAGTTTTTTTTTTTTAGAATTTTTTAATATTTATTTTTTAGTTTTTGGCAGACACAACATCTTTGTTTGTATGTGGTGCTGAGGATCGAACCCAGGCCGCACGCATGCCAGGCGAGCGCACTACCGCTTGAGCCACATCCCCAGCCCAATTTTTTTAGTTTTTTTGATATAATGCCTATGTGGGATACAGTGTGATGTTTTAATATATGTATACATTGTGGAATGATCAGATTAGGCTAATTAATTCATCTGTCACCTCAAATACTTAGGGTTATTTGTGGTGAGAACATTTAAAATCCATTCTTTTATATTTGTGTATTTTAAAATACATAATCCAGTAGACTCAAATTGAAAATCTGCCTATAATTTTTGACTCCTCCAAAACTTGACTGAAAGCCTGTAGTTGACTGGAAATTTCATTTAAAACATAGTGAATTAACACATTTTGTGTGTTATATTTATTTATATGGTGAAAAATACATGAGAACCTCAAGATATTACTTTTTACTGCTCCCTGCAATTTACCAAAAGTTGAACTGCTCAGGTGTAGAGGATCAGTGTCAGAGTGTGTTTACTCAAAACACTTGAGCTCACCGAAATAGTAACAGGATGTAGCTATGAAATTATTACAGTAGTACAGTAATACTAAATTTAATTTCATGCAGTTATGATTTAATACTGCATCCTCACCTTTGTTTACATTTCTCTTCACTGAGAATGGGGCCATATTTACTCTGTATTTGTGTACTAATTTTTGGTAAATGTTTTTAACTTTTTGTAATAGGCTTATGAATATTATATGGTAGAGGTGATAAAAATAGACTATAGGTAATAGTAAAGTATATGGGGACATCTGTATTGTATGCATTTGTTTCATATCTAATGTTTAAACTTTTTTTGTATTTCTAGGCTATGCAGTCTTTCTGTGAATTGTTTTCAAATTGTTCTAGAATCCTTCAAAAATCATTTTATTTCACATCTGAGCAGTTCAAATCTGTGTTTTTCAGGGGTCAGTAGTACAGTACTATTAACTGTAGTCACCCTCATACCTTATACTATGAATCTCTTCCACCCGGTCATTCCTGACTTGTGCCCTTTATAATGAACTCCTAAGTGTAAATGTATTTTCCTGAGCTCTGTGACTCATTCTAGGAAATTGCCAAACCTTGGGAAGGGATCATGGGAACCTCTGATTTATAGCTGTTTGGTCAGAAGTAAAGGTGGCTTAGGACTTGTAGTATCTGTTGTGGGGTAGTCTTATGGGACTAAGTCTTTAAGGAGTGGAGTCTGTGCTATCTCTGTCTAGTTAGGATCAGAATTGAATTGTTTCTTGAACATCCATTTGGTGTCCAGAGAGTCAGAGAATTGCTGGTTTTCCTGTTGGAAAATGCCCCAGGGTATTTGTTTAAAAATGCATATTTTCAGGCCCTACTGTGGGCCTTACAAATCCCTACCCATTCCCTGCACCCCTTCTCTCAATTTTGCTGTACTCTAAATTGAAAAATAGTCACTAGAAGTCCCCAAAGAAAATAACTAGAAGACTTATTTAAAAAGAAAAGTAATTAGCACAGTATTTGTTATTTTTGTGATGTAGCTGGTATATTGATGGCAAGATGTGTTCTTGGGAAGTTTTTCCCTTACTCTGCATATATTAAGTTGTGTGTGAATTTGATGGTTTATTGGGGTTGGGAGAATGCTAAGAACAGCAATAAAAGATGCACTTCTCTGGACTAACAAGCACAATTAGTAAGTAGGGTACTAGAACTTTGTATTTGTGGCATTTTGATGTCTGTTTTCTAGCACTTTATGAAGTACAGAACTCTAAAAATTCAGTGCTCTAACTTAATTTGTAGGGCTGCTGCTAATTTCACACCTTAAGGGAATTCTTTTGGCTTGTGATGTCTGTATTTTACAATTAAGGTCGATGCATTATAGAGGTTTACTGTTAGGTCTCCATTTTGGCTAATAGACTTTTCACTTATTAAGTTCAGTTCTGTAAGTTTGATTGAACTACCTTATATGTTACTGATTAGGCAGTACCAAAGGTATTTTTAAAAAACACAGGAAACTCCAAGGACTAAAACTAGCCATGTAAGACAGGTACATAGTATATAACATGATGAGTGCTGAGGGCTCATAGTGAATAATTTTACAGGAATGGGTATAGAAGTTTTCTGACAAGATGGCTTTTGATTTGAGTTGGAAAGGGAGGAACAGAACTTTGCAATGCAAAGTTGAAAATGCACATGTCATGTTAAGTCCTGTATGGCTTAAGGGTAGAAAGAAGAGCCAGTAAAGAAGCCTGAGAATGTGATAGAATGTCAAAGGAAAGATTGTATTTCAAGGAGATGTTAAAGATTTTCACATGCTGTGAAGAGAACAAGTAGACTGAGCTTATAGAATAGTTTTTTTTTTTTTTTTTTTGTTTTGTTTTTGGTATAGGGATTGAACTCAGGCATTCACCACTGAGCCCCATCCCCAGCACTATTTTTGCATTTTATTTAGAGACAGGGTCCCACTGAGTTGCTTAGCACCTTGCTGTTGCTGAGGCTGGCTTTGAGCTCTTGATCTTCCTGCCTCAGCCTCCCCCATCACTAGGATCACAGGCGTGTGCCACCACATCTGGCTAGAATAGATTTTTTGAATTGGCATTTAGGTCAGTTGATGATCTTTTGAGTAGTATCTTTTATGTCAGTGAAAGGAAGTAAAGTGACAAATGTGGATGAAGGGTTGTGCTGAGTTTATTTACAGGATGGGGAAAATTTTAGCATATTACTGGTTTAGGAGAAGGGTTCAGAGGAGAAAGACTACAAGAGAAAATGATAATAGTAGATGGAGCAAGATCATGGAAAATGTGAGAGGTAGCAATGGGATCCAGTGTGTGGAGAGTCTGGAAATCTCAGAAACAACTAAGGACCCTTTTTTTTGCTGTGAAAGGGAAGGGCTAAGGCTGTGGTCAAGGTGATGGATAACTCAGCAGTAGAAGGGAAGGAAGTTGAGAAAGTCAGCTGTTTTCCATTTCCAAACTACTGGAAGAAAACAAATAGTGTTCTTAATAATGTATATTTAAATTTTTTTTTTTTTTTTACAGATGGACACAGTACTTTTACTTACTTACTTTATTTATTTATTTTATGTGGTGCTGAGGATTGAACCCAGTGCCTACCTCATGCATGCTGGGCAAACACTCTACCACTGAGCCACAATCCTAGCCCCTTAATAATGTGCTTCTTAAATTAAGAGTTTATTTTTATCAAAGTGTATGTAATTTAAAATATCAGATATGTTCCCCTGCTACAGCTCTGTCCCCTCCCTACTTCCTGTCAACAGAGACAACCACTTTCAATTCTTAGGACTTTCTTTTAGTGTTTATTAACTAATTTCTAAATATTTTATAAAATGCTTTATACTCTTACTTTAGGAAGTTTATTTCATTTCATTTATTATATAGTGACTTCTTGCTATGAAAAGTGTAGACTTCACTCTAATCACAATCCTCCCTATCTTCCTTTTTGTGGTTACAGCAGCCTTTTGGTTAATCAATATTAATGTTTAAAGTATTATGACTATGGGCTGGGGTTGTGGCCCAGTGGTAGAGCGCTCGCTTACCATGCATGAGGCACCGGGTTCAATCCTCAGTACCACATAAAAATAAAATAAAGATATTGTGTGCACCTATTATGAAAACATAAATGAAAAAAAGTATTATGACTATGTAGGTATTGTTCATATGAGAACCTTGGGGTATGCTACATTTATATTTCCTTTATAACGTTTTATGGTCCTTGAAATTAAAAATGCTTTGTTTTTTTGTTTGCTTCATTTTCTATGTACTTACCTCAGTTTCATCCCCAAACTTTTGATAATGGAAACTTTATATTAATTATTTAAAAACATATCAGGGACTGACAAAATACCTGATTTTTTGTTTTGTTTGTTAGTCAAGTAAATACTCTTACTATTGAGTCACATCTCCATCCCATGTTTTGGTTTTTTTCCTTGGAAACATCTCTTTTGGAGTCTTTCATCCTTATATTCCAAACTGGACCATGAATCTCTAGGTCTGTGGTTTAGTTGCTGTCTGGGAACTTCTTTGGGAATTCCCATCACCTCTCCTGTTTTTTTTTTTTTTTTTTTTTTTGTACTGGGGTTTGAACCCAGGGGCACTTAATCACTGAGCCACATCCCCAGCCTTTTTTTATATTTGAGACAGGGTCTTACAAAGTTGCTGAGGCTGGCTTTGAACTCATGATCCTCCTGCCTCAAACCCTTGAGCCACTGGGACTACAGGCATGTGCCATCGTGCCTGGTGTTCTTCTCCTAGTTTCTATATTTTCTTTTGCTGGATTTTATGCTTATAATTTTTGAGAGATGGCATTTGGGAGGTATATGTTCTGTAAGGAGATATGTCTTTATGTTTGATGGTTGAGTATAAATTAGAATTTTTCTACTTAATACTAAAGCACTTCAGATCAGACATGTGTCTCAATGATAGAGCACTTGCATAGCCTGCTGGAGGCTCTGGGCTCAGTCCCCAGTATCACAAAAACAAACCACTTCATTCTCCAGTTTCTAGAATTGCTGTTGAGAATTCTGTTGCCATTCTGATTCTTAATCCTTTGTATGTGTTCTCTCTATGAAAGTGTTACTATCACTGTGAAATAAGGAACACCTTAATGTGAGGTGTTCTTATTGTTTGATTGTTTTCTATTCAGTGTGCTGTTTATTCTGTAGGCATCTTTTAAAAAGAGACTTCATTTCTGGATTTTTTCTTCCATTATTTCTTCTATTATCTTTATTTTCTCTTTTTGGAACCCCTGTTATCCAAATGAGATACCTCTTGAATTAAACCTACTTAAAAAAATTTCTGTTCTAGTTTCCATCTCTTTTTGTTTTCCTTTATAGCAGATTTATTTTATTTTGTATCATTCTATTGAATTTTACATTTTGACTAGCGTATTTTTTGTTTTTCAATAGCACTGTTCTTGCTGTCTGACTGAAAATATTTATAAAATGTGTAAATACCCTCAAAGTTTACTTTTACTTTGTGCATTGTTCTTAGCTCTTTTTATCTTGATCTTTGTCTTATTGGAAACTTTCCATAGTTATCTATTAATATTTAAATAGAATACTAAAATGTTGATTAGGTGCTTTGTGGGTTAGCCTGAGGGATCTTTTCTGTAGCCTTCATAAAATTTGTACTCCCAATGTCTTCTCTTGAGCCAGTTTCCCTAGTGGGTAGGGTCCTTCAATCTCAGGTCAGGATATGTCTGGTGTCTAAGTCCAGAGGCTGTCTAGTTATCCGTTCCAGTTTTTTAGGTCCCCCCCCCTCCTCTGGAAAAACTCTTTTAAAATTTTAATTTCCATTTCTCAAGGAATCCATTTATGACCAGTAAGTTGAGATATAATAATCTAGTAATATATGAGTACAGACTGATTTCTTCGTGTTTATTTGGCCAACTTATTAGCTTATTCATTTTGTCTGGTTTTCTTCTCTTTACTGGTGATAGTGTCATTACTCTTCTAGTTATAGCAGTAGTGTGGCAAGTGAGCAGGGAAGTAGAGAAAACTTTAGTTTTATGTCTTTTAAAGATATTTTTATATCAGTTGGGACCTATTTTTCCCCCTTTCTTTGGATTAACTATTTTTTACAATTCCTTTTTATGTTTTTTTGTTTGTTTGTTTGTTTTCAGGTATACTTTTTTTACTGTGTTCTTAGTGGTTGGACTTTGGAAGAGATGGAAATGTTCTGCGTCTGTGTTATCTAATATTTCATGTTAGAATCTTATGTTAATATACTTATGATTTCCTCCTTCCCATCCTTTGCTATCATTGTCAAATATTTTGTTACTTGTCAGATATTTTATTATCACTGTTATAGACTTTATAATACCTTGTTAGTACTTTAATTGGTTATCTTTTAGAAAGTTTTTATATTTACCCCCATTTTTCTATTTTGAGCACTCATAATTTCTTAAGATAGGGTGGTTGTAGTATGAAAAAGGGCTTATTGAGAAGCAAAAGATTGATAAGGTTTGTTAACCGATTAGATTTGAGGGATGAGGAAGATAAGAGCATAATGGCTGAGATTTTGAACCTCCTTGGGTGGTTGGGTTAATGTTATCATTAGCTGGTTTTATAAATGATGTTATATTCTGTATGCAACAGAGTAGGCCATGAACTTTTGGAGCATAACACTAAATATTTTAATAGTCAAAAGCAATATAGCAAGAGTGTGGAAAATTTGGAAGGTAAAAAGAAAATGTTCATGGGCTGGGGATGTGGCTCAAGCAGTAGCGCGCTCACCTGGCATGCGTGTGGCCCGGGTTCGGTCCTCAGCACCACATACAAAGAAAGATGTTGTGTCTGCCGAAAACTAAAAAATAAATATTAAAATAATTCTCTCATTCTCTCTCTCTCTCTGTCTAAAAAAAAAAAAAAAAGAAAATGTTCATTATTATTTTTATATATTGCCTTCCAATTTATCATTCCTAAAAGTTTTGTAATTATTATTTTACTTGATGTTCTATTGGATCTACTGGATTATATCTAGTAGTTTTTGGAAAATCATTTTACATTAATTTATTTTTTCATTGTGCATGTATGTTGATATTTTAATTATAAGGACAAGTGATGTCTATTTATTTTATCTTAGAACCTACTCTCACTTTGTGCAGAGCAGCTTATAAGATCATGAGAGGGAGTCCTTAACTTTATGGGCTTTAGAATTTAAGACAGACAATATAATATTTAAGGGTTAACAGTAAAAACAATAAAATATCTGATATTGCTAAGGAGCAAAAGCCTCACATGACATCTTGAGTCATAGTGCTTTTGTTTACGGTCAGGAATTGCTAGGTGACTTGTAGGATAGAAGTAGCTTTGCTAGTATTTTGGACTAGACAAGAGGGAAGTGAAGGGAGAGGAAAGGGGGTAAGGGGGTAGGAATGATAGTAGAATGAATCAGACATTATTATCCTATGTGTATATATAATTACATGACCTGTGTAACTCTACAACCTGTACAGCCAGACAAATGAGAAGTTATACTCCATTTATGTATGATGTGTCAAAATGTGTTCAACTATCACGTTTAACTAATTAGGACAATTAAAAAAAGATTTAAAAAAATCACTTCTAAAAAGCGATTGCCATGAATGCTGTCCTCAAGAATTCCTGGAACATCTACTCCTGGAAATTGTGCTGGGTGTGCCCTGTCCTACTACAGAAATGTTATGTCTCAATTGTGTAAGGAAGATTGAGGCTCTACAGTTTTGGACATTCTGTCTCCCTGTTGAACTTTTTTTAAAAATCCTATGGCCCAGTGACTTATGGTATCTTTTTTTTTTTTTTTTTTTTTTTTTTTTTTAATGTAAAGGTTTGTTTTATTTCTACTGGGGGAAGGAAGAGGATAAATAGAACTGTTTTCCAGTTTGCTGTCCACTGTATACATACATATCCACATGCATATATATATATTTGTATATCAAAAATACTCCCAGAAAACCAAGAAGTAAAAGCCAAAAAACACCCTCGTCAGATTTGGTGGCACACGGCTTGGGAGGCTGAGGCAGGAGGATCACAAGTTCAAAGCCAGCCTCAGCAAAAGTAAGGTGCTAAGCAACTCAGTGAAAATACAAAAAAGGGATTGGGGATGTGACTCAGTGGTTGAGTGCCCCTGAGTTCAATCCCTGGTCCTCCCCACCAAAAAATACTTAAAAAACACCCTCATACTGCACCAATACTTCATATTTTGACCAAAAGAAAAGATCCTAGGAAGAAGGGCAAAATCAAATGACTGAAAAATGCTGAGCAAGCAGCATTATTAATATACAAAATATTTATATTACTGAACTAGTAACAGGTGATGTTCTATGTGTCTAAAATTTGGAGCCATATAGCTGATTTGTTAAATCTAGCCCAGGCCAGATTAAAAATTCAAAATAATTAACTTTATTCTTTTTTTTTTGTTACTGTTGTAGATGGATACAATACCTTTGTTTATTTATTTTTATGTGGTACTGAGGATAGAACCCAGTCCCTCATATGTTCGAGGCAAGCACTCTGTCACTGAGCCACAATCCCAGCCCTAGCTTTATTCTTTGATGCTTCATCAAAATTTTTTATAAGATCTGGAACATTGTCATCCTAATCATCAATGTCTTCTGGTTCTTGTGCTTTACTGTCAACACTTGCCATAGGAACCGTTCAGCTAATTTCATAAGGCTTGTTAAGCTGTCAGCACCAAGCTGACTTAATATTCCAGGAAACACTTCTGTGATTGGTTTGGTTTCTGCATGACCAGTAATTGTGAAGGTATTAGCAGACAGGGATGTTGGACTTTGGGATTGTTGAAATGAATAACTGTCCCATCATCTTTAATCATGTTCAACTCTTTAATACAAGCTGTATTATTCACAGTCAAGTTTTTTTTTTTTTTTTTTTTTTTCAGAGAAAGAACTCTGAAGCTTTTTGTCATCAGCGGTAGCCGTTCTGTATACCACCTTTCTTCGAGCTGTACCCTTGCCCCTATCTGCAGTTTGGCTAACTTTTATTGATCCATGCTATTGGTAAATCTGAAGCAGGGAGGGTCCTCCAACACCAGCAGGCAGCAAGAGAAAGATCTATGGTGTCTTTTATAATAATCTGTTTCTGTCTTCTCTCAATTCAGGAAGGGAGAACTTGCAATTTTTAATTGAGACTGGGTAAAAGTTTCATTGAATGAATGGATGACTTTCTATGAGAGAATATGGTAGGAGGAGAAATGGCTGAGTGGTGTTGAGAGACAGTGACTTTTGTCCATTTCCTATTGGTTTGGAGGTCTTGGGTACCATTGGATGTTGTCTATACATCTACTTGCTAACTGTATTTGTATGTGTTAAAATTCATCCTTTTTGATATGTGAATTTTGACAAAAGAATACAATTGTGTAAATATAACTATAGTCAAGATATTGAATATGTTGGTCACTTCTAAGGTTTTTCTCATACCTTTTGAAGTCATTCTCCTTCATATCTAGGTCATATAAATTTATTAGCTTTTTTTTTTTTTTCAGAATGTCATGGAAATGAATTGTAGAATACCTAACTTTTTGAGTCTAACTTCATTCATGTAGCAATACATACTTGTTGCATATATCAGTAGTTAGTTTCTTTTTATTTTCAGTTGTATTTCATTATATGGATGTACACACTTTGTTTATGCACTTGCCAGTTAAAGGACATTTGGGAATTTGCATTTTGGAGCTATTATGAATGAAGCTGCTGTAAGCGTTTGTATATAGTTTTGGGGTTCTTTTTTTGGTGAACATAGTTTTTATTTTGTTAAACATCTAGGAGTGGGGGTTGTTGGGTCATATAATAAGTGTATGTTTAAAAGAAACTACCAGCCAGGTATGATGTTATACACCTGTAATCCCAGTGTCTTGGGAGGCTGAGGCAGGAAGATTGCAAGTTTAACGCCAGCCTCAGCAATTTAACAAGGCCCTATGCAACTTAGTGAGACCTTGTCTCAAAATAAAAAGGGGCTGGGGAATTTACTTTAGTAGCAGAGCATACCTGGGTTCAATCCCCAGTTTACCCCCCCAAAACAAACAAACAAACAAACAAACTACCATTTTCCCAAAGTGACTTTTTGCCAATATTTTGTTAAGGATTTTTACACCTATGTTCCTGCCCTCAGGATTATAATGTTCTGTTCTTGTAATGTCTTTGGTTTAGGTGTCAGAGTAATCCTGGCTTCATAAAATGAGTTGAAAAGTATCCTTGTCCTTATCTGTTTTATGGAAGAGATTCTTTGGCATTGATATTATCTCTTTCTTAATTTTAAGTTAGAATTTCCCTAGTGAAATCATCTTGGCCTGGAATTTTCTTTGCTAGATTTAAGATATCAAGTCAGTTTAATAGATACAGGATTATTTTGATTATCCATTTTTAATACATTTATTTATTTATTTTTTAATGTGATGTTGAGAATCGAACCCAGTGCCTCATACTAGGCAAGCGCTCTACCACTGAGCCACAACTCCAGCCCTAGATTAATTTTTTGAGAATTGAACTTTGGTACATTTGGTCTTTCAAGGAATTGGTCCACTTATGTACATGATGTTGTGGTGTTTCATTATTCCACTTATGTACATGATGTTGTGGTGTTTCATTATTCTTTTAATTAAATCTGTGGAGTTTGTAATGGTATCTCCATTTCTTCCTTCATTCTTGTTAGAAATTTGTTATTATTTTTCATGGTTAGTCTTGCTGTAAGTTTATCATTTTTATAGAACTTGTCAAAGAACCAGCTTTTGGTTTCATCAGTGTCTTTAATATTTTGTCATTTCATGAATTTCTGCTCCTGTCTTTATTATATTCTTCCTCTTACTTGACTTGGCTCTAGGTTTTTTTTTTTTAAATATTTATTTTTTTATTTTTATGTGCTGCTGAGGATCGAACCCGGGTCCCACCTGTGCTAGGCGAGCGCTCTACTGCTGAGCCACAATCCCAGCCCCAAGTTTATTTTTCCCCCTAGCTTATCAGATGGAAGTTTAAATTATTAATTTGAGATCTTTTTTATTTTTTAAGTGTTTTTAAAATTTTTTATTTTTTTTTAGATATACATGACAGTAGATGTGTATTTTTGACATATTATACATACATGGAGCATAACTTCCCATTTTTGTGGCTGTACGTGATGTGAA
The DNA here is from genome assembly GCF_048772815.1 of Callospermophilus lateralis. Lineage (NCBI taxonomy): Eukaryota > Metazoa > Chordata > Mammalia > Rodentia > Sciuridae > Callospermophilus > Callospermophilus lateralis. The sequence continues at coordinate 32,381,384 of NC_135313.1, read as the reverse complement.
GTTAACATTCATATATGAACATTCTACTATCTTTTCCATCTCCTTTCCCTTCCCTTTATCCCCCTTTATCTAATCCAGTGAAGTTCTATTCTTCCCTCCATCCCCCTTATTGTGGATTAGCAACTACATATCAGAGAGATATGGCCTTTGGACTTTTTTTTAAAAAATTTTTTAAGAGAATTTTTTAAACATTTATTTTTTAATTATAGGTGGAGACACAATATCTTTATTTTATTTTATGTGGTACTGAGGATTGAACTCAGTGCCTCACGCATACTAGGTGAGTGCTCTACCTCTGAGCTGCAACCTCAGCCCCATTTTTTTGTTTTTGTAAAAAAAATATTTTTTTAGTTATTGCTGGACCTTTATTTTATTAATTTATTTATATGCGGTGCTGAGAATTGAACCCAGTGTCTCACACATGCAAGGCAAGTGCTCTACCAATGTGCTACAACTCTAGCCCCGGCCTTTGGTTTTTGGGGATTGGTTTATTTCATTTAGCATGATAGTCTCCAGTTCCATCCATTTATCAGCAAATGCCTTCTTCTTTATGGCTGGCAAATATCCCCTTGTATGTATACATATACTACGTTTTCTTTATTCATTCATCTATTGAAAGGCACCTAAGTTGGTTCTATGGCTTAGCTATTGTCAATTGAGCTGCTATAAACATTGATGTGGCCATTGTCATTATAGAATGCTCATTTTAAATCCTTTGGGTATATGCTGAGAAGTGGGATAACTGGGTCAAATAGTGGTTCCATTCCAAGTTTTCTTTTTTTAATTTAATTAATTTTATCTTATTTTTTACACAAATGGAGCACAGTGTTTCATTTCTCTGGTTGTACATGATGTAGAGTCATACCATTTGTGCAGTCATACCCATACATAGGGGTAATAATTGTCCATCTCAATCCACCATCTCCTCCCCCAACTCCTCTGCTCAATCCAAAATTCCTTTAGTCTTCCCTTGGCTTCTCCCCCAACCCCTTTATGGATCAGCAAACATTGAGCCTTTGGTTTTTTGGGGATTGGCTTATTTTACTTAGTTCGATATTCTCCAGCTCTGTCCATTTACTTGTAAACGCCATAATTTTATTATTCTGTAAGGCTGAGTGATATTCCATTGTGTATGTATATATCACAATTTCTTTATCCATTCATCTGTTGAAGGGCATCTAGGCTGTTTCCACAGTTTAGCTATTGTGAATTGAGCTGCTATGAACATTGAGGTTGCCTGCATCTCTGTAGTCCTTGGGTATAGATCAAGGTGTGGGATAGCTGGGTCAAATGGTGGTTCCAGTCCAAGTTTTCTAAGGAATCTCCATTCTGCTTTTTAGAGTGGTTGCACCAATTTGTAGTCCCACTAGTGATGTATGAGTGTACTTTCTCCCCCACATCCTTGCAAACATTTATTGTTACTCGTATTCTTGATAATTGCCATTCTGACTGGAGTGAGATGAAATCTCAAGGAAGTTTTAATTTGCATTTCTCTAATTGTTAGTGGTGTTGAACCTTTTTTTTTTTTTTTTAAAGAGAGAGTGAGAGAGAGAGGGAGGGAGGGAGGGAGGGAGAGAGAGAGAGAGAAAAGTTTAATATTTATTTTTTAGTTATTGGTGGACACAACATCTTTGTTTGTATGTGGTGCTGAGGATCGAACCCGGGCCGCACGCATGCCAGGCGAGCGCGCTACCGCTTGAGCCACATCCCCAGCCCCTGAACCTTTTTTTAATACATTGCTTGATGGATCATAATTCTTCTCCTGTGAGAAGTCCCTGTTTAGTTCTTTTGCCCATTTATTGATTGGGTTGCTTGTTTTTCTGGTGTTATGCTCTGTCTGAGGTATAGATGGCAAATATTTTTTCTCATTCTGTAGGCTCTATCTTTATGTTCTTCATTATTTCCTTTGCTGTGAAGAAGAAGCTTTTCAGTTTGATAGCATCCTATTTATTGATTTTCTTTTTCTTTTTTTTGACCCAGGGATTGAACTCAGAGGCACTTGGCTACCCAGCCACATCCCCATACCTATTTTGATTTTATTTAGAGACAGGGTCTCACTGACTTGTTTATTAACACCTCGCCGTTGCTGAGGCTGGCTTTGAACTCACTGTCCTCTCAAGCTGCT